>NW_020954598.1:24321174-24621867 GCF_900497805.2 Vombatus ursinus | reverse complement strand
GTGTGTGTGTGTGTGTGTGTGTGTGTGTGTGTGTGTGTGTGTGTGTGTGTGTGTCTCTCTCGATGACCTTAAAACAATGGAAAAGGGGAGGGAAGAGGAATACATTGGGGAGGAGATAGAAGAAGGAAAAATGGGGGAAATTATCTCACACAATAGTGGTATGCAATCAGAAGTCTATACAGACAAGGAAGAAAGGATAGAAGAATAGCTGACATTTGAACCTCACTCTTTTCTGAACTGGTCAAAGGAGGGAATGGCCACACATAGACAGTTGGCTACAAAAATATATTTCACTGAACAGGGAAAGAGGTGGGAGAGGGGACAAGGGAAAATTAAGAGGAGGGAAGATTAAGGCAGAGATTAGAAGGAAAACAAATTCTAAAATAATGTAGAAAAATATTTATAGTTTTTGAGGTGGCAAAGAATGGGAAACTGAGGGACTGCCCATCAAGTGAAGAATGGCTAAATAAATTATGGTATTTAAATGTAATTGAAAACTATTGTGCTGTAAGAAATAATAAAGGGGATGGTTTCAGAGAAACCTGGGAAGACTTATATGAACTGATACAGAGTGAAGTGGGCAGCACAAAGAGAACAATTTCTACAATGACAACAATACTATAAAGATAAACAACTTTGAAAGAGTTAAGAACTCTGATTAGCATAATGACTAACCATGATTCCAGAGGACCAATGATGAAACATACTCCCAATCTCCTGATACAGAGGTGAAAGTAGCAGAGTACAGAATGAGGCATATTTTCCTTTTGCAGATGCAGACTATACATGCTTGTAATAGCAGTTTTGTTTTTCTTTCTTTCTCATTTGGGAGGGTGGGGTTGAGAGGGAGAGAAGATGGATTTTTGCTGATTAAAAAAAATTTAATTAAAAAAAATTCTTTATTCTAATTTAGGGTTCTTTCCACTATATCACACTTCCTCAAATAGCATTTTTCACCTTCCTAATGTACTTTTCACATACTATAGCCACTCAGGAAATGGGCTGGGTCACGTAGCAAGAATGAAGTACAACAGATCCCCAGCGTAAGTGATGTAGTGGTAACCTTAATATATGAAAATATATAGAAAAAAGCCTCTCTGGAGAATGAGGCAACATGGGTAAGAATCCCACCTCTGACACTGTCTATATGACCCAGGACAAGTCAATTTGCCTCCTGGGGCCTTCATTTTCTCATCTGTAGAGTGAGGGGGTTAGATTAGGCCTTTTGAGGATCCTTCTAAGTAGACCTATGATTTGCTAAAGTACAAAAATAAGTCTATTTCATGTTGCTGTGTTGCACTGTGAGCTCCAGGAAGACAGGGATCATGTCATAGCAAAACTCTGTACTTTCCCCGTTCCTAAATATAGGGTTCTGAATGCAGGAAGTGCTTACTAAATGTCTGAATGAATGCACAAATGACACTTCAAAATTTACCCCATATCTGGCCCCAGCCTCCACCTCTTGCCATGGGTGGACCCAGCAGGGGAAGCTGCCATGGTTACCCCTGCCCTGACTCACCCAGGGTCCAGCCCAGGCTCCCCTCCACGGGGGTGGTGCTCTCATCAATGTCGTTCCCATACAGACACAGACCTGCCTCCAGCCGCAGGCTGTCCCTGGCTGCCAGCCCTGCCAGCTTGACCTCCTTATTCTCCAGCAGTGCCTCTGCCAGGTGGACAGCCTTCTCTGCTGGCACCGAGATCTGTGTGAAATACAAGTAATGGGGTTGTAGGAAGGAAGCTAGCTGTTCCCCAAGAGAGTGCCCATGGCCCCCAGGGCACAGCTATCCTAAAGCAGGCTGACACCATCCTAGCCCTGTTGAGAACTTGGGGATAGGGAGAAGGTGTGCATAGTAGTGCCTCAGGTTTTAGAGCCAGAAGGGACCTTGAAGACCATTTAGTTTATCATCATTTTCAAGGGAGGAAACTGAGACCTAGCAGGGGAAGGAACTTGCCCAAATTTCCAGAGCTCATAAACATCTGTGCTGAGATCTGAACCTAGGTCGTCTGACTTGAAACAAAATGCTCTTTCCACTGTGTCCTTATATACCTCCACACCATCCTCCCCGGTATAACCACAGCGTGTCACACGGCAGCCAGGTATTCCAAACACATCCATCACGGCACTGGTCATGAAGGTCAGCTTCCGAAGGTCATCTGACACCCCAGCTTGCAGCACCTGGGCCGCTGAGGGACCTGACGTAAGGAGCAAAGGGGTCAGAGCTCTGCCTAGCACACTGCTTGGAAACCACGCCAGCTGTTGTTCTGTGGTTTTGTGGACGTATGGGGGGAAGAAAAAAGATTTAAAGGAGAGACCTATTTCCTCCCTTCCTCTCACTGTTTACGTCCCAGGTTACTGTGGCAATGCTTGAAAGGAATACACTCACCTTGCAGGGCTAACAAGGCATTATCAATCACCTCCATATTCACATCACAGCCAGCACTTCTCAATTCTGATACTTTGTTCTGAAAGTAGAGACAAAGGTTTGTGAACATGGGCCCATGTTTGGTCCCATAGTCAAACAGTTCTCAATCCAGGTTCTAATGACCACCAGGACCCACCTCCAGTGATAGTTGTTCCCCTACCACTACCCCCTAAGACTTACCAGCCATCGAATAACATCCCCTACCTGCATGAGGGCCATGTCCTTCTCTCGACACCCAGCATTGGACACCACGTACAGATACTCGTTAGATGTGTTTGTCACAATCAGGTCATCTATGATACCACCTTCTTCATTGGTGAAAAGAGTCAGTGTCCCCTGTTACCAAGACCAAGCACATCACCCTCTGGTCATGAGCCCTGGGCTTGAAGCCTGGACCAAAGGATCCAACAGCTACAAAGCAGAAACACTGATCTATGAGACCACCCCAATGACTGGGCAAGCTCATCTTTTTAAAAAAATTTTTTTTTCTCTATTAACAAACACTTATTTTTCACCCCTTCTACCTATATTGCCCTCTTCCTATCACCCCCACCATGGGAAAAAAAAAAGAATACAAAACACTTGTAGCAAATAAGCATTGTCAAGCATACACATTGGCCATATCCAAAAACCTATTCTTCATTCTGCCTATTAGTCCATCAACTCTGTGTCATGAGGGGGGCAGCATTCTTCATCATCAGTCCTCTAGAATCAATGCTGTTCATTACATTCATCAGTGTTCTTAAGTCTTTCAGAACTGTCTGTTTTTTGTTTTGTTTTGTTTTTACAATATTAACATTCTAGTGTAAAGTATAAACTGTTCTCCTGCAGAGTGAACTAAGCAGCAGAACCATGCTTATCTTTAATGGCTAACAAGGCGGCTTAACAAGGGTCTCCTCTGTAGACACACATCTTACTCAGGCTTGCAGGACTCTGGTGCTAAGCTGTGTTTCCAGAAGAAAAGATGTGTCAGGATCAGGGCCAGGGCTTAGTTTGTGATTGGGGTATATACACTTCCTAACACCAATCCCTACATGTGGTGGTTAAATTCCCTTCAGCTGAATTTTTCTAATGGCCTTGATCATGCTTTGCCCCCATTACAAATAAGCCTTACTCAGAAGTACAGCATCACTACACCATTAAGATGGCCTGCACGACATGGTATTCTTCCTGCTCCTTTCTTCCATAAGTACTTCAAGAACACTTCATTGGGTTGGTCTAGATACTCCCCACTCCACCAACACAGACTGAAATCCTTTCACAATTTAGAAGATGGTCTTTGAGAGTTGCCCTGGCTTGACGTTACTTGCAGCCAACCTTGTGATGAGGCCCCCCAGCTCAAGCAGGCTTGTCATGGAACCACAGATACAGCCTGGCACCATGCCCATATACAAAACCCACTAAGACCTGCCATAGGTTGAACTCTATTGGCAAAGTCTATGAGAACCAGGAAGCCTAGACACATTACAATGAGGCACCAGAATTGGATTTTATTGAGGGGATCACCACACATACATAGCAGTTAATGTGGTGTTAGTACATCAGCTGTTGAAATTGAAATCTGTCAATGGGCCTATCCTAACAGCCTAAGTTCAGCTGCAGCCCTAAGATAAAGCCCTGGTTGGGCTCACTGGTAGTACAAACTTACCTGGGGCTAAGCTCCAAGTAGCAGTCCCTCTAGTGGCAGTAAGAACATTGGTAAAGTAAGTCAGTAGGCACTTTTATGTAGGCATTTATGTAATGGGGGAAGAAGGAGTGAGGGAGAAACAGCTGGGAGTTGACAGGGAAGGCCCTTACCTGGTTAGGCTTTAGTTCGGCAATGTCACCAACCACCAAGCTCTCCATCAACTTCACTCGATCTTGACCAAATATCTTGGTCTTGAAAAAAGATTGAAAGATGGTTTTAGCAGAAGAGATATTGTGAAGGTAGAATCGACTGGTGTTCTGTTATCTCAGAGTGACCCCAGCCTACTGACCACTCCTAGATTCCTCCCACAGTCTTTCTGTATGTAAGATCCCTCTTGGCCTCCATTAAGGGGCTCAGATTCAATCTGGCCCGCTTGCATTACTGATACAGATGCTTAGATTCTTTAAGAATCTGGCCAATATAGAGAATTTTTAGAATCACGCACACCTTGACAGGTGTTCTAATAAACCTTGTCTTTGACTGAAAGAAGGCTTGGGTCGAATTGATTCGAGGCAGGACCTGCTTGTCGCTATTTCAGGGTCCCAGCATCCCTAAACCTCAACAGAAACAAATAAGGGAAGGCACTAAGAATTAAGTGGGCTTGGGAAAGGCTTCCTGAGGAAGATGAGATTTTAGTTGGGATTTAAAAGTGGAAGAAAAGGAAATGGTCCCAGAGAAGATGGGGTCCTGTTAGAGGTAAAGAAAGAAGACCCCAAGAGAAAGTGAGAGTGTAAAAGGCAACTGATTGGATATGGAAGTAAGAGTGAGGACTTAAGGAAAGGGACTTAGTTGACAGACTCAGCCTGGGTTGAGAACCTGTATGACTGGGAAAATGGCAGTGTCCTGGACAGTAATAGCAATGTCAAGAAGAGGGAAGGACTTTGCAGGGAAAGATAATAAGTTTAGTTTTGGGACATGTTAATTTTAAGATGTCTACGCAACACCCAGTTTGATATCAATGAGCAGTTGGAGATTCGAGATGGGAGGCTGAGAGAGAAGTTAGATTGGAGAATCATCTACACAGAAATGATAATTTAACTGACAGGCACTTATGATAGAGTATTAACAAAGAAGGGAAGAAGGCCCAGGCAGAGCCTTAGGGGGACACCCTAAGTTGGTGAGCATGACCCAGAAGAAGATCCAACCAAAGACACTGAGGAGTAGTCACAGTGGTAGAAAAAGAGGTAGAAGAAAGTAATGTCATTAAAAACCTAGAGAGAACAGGATGCTCAACTGTGTTAAGAGCTGCAGAAAGGTCAAAAAGAATGAGGAGTTTAAAAAAAAAAAAAAGGTCATTAGATTTCATAGTTAAGAAATTCTTGGCAGTTTGGTAGGGAGCAATTTCAGTTGAATGATGAGATCGGAAGCCAGAGCACAGTGAGTTAAGGGAACAAGAAGCAGACAGCCTTCTGGAGAAGTGAGGGTTTTATTTGTTTGTTTGGTTTTTTTTTTTTGTTTGTTTTGTTTTGGTTTTTTTGGAGGATAGGAGACATGGGCATGTTTGTAAGCAGCAAGGAGGCAGCTAGGAGAAAAGAAGAGACTGAAGATTAGTGAGAGAGGAGGGATGACAGAGGAGGCAATATGCTAGAGAAGACAGATGGAATGGGATTACTTGTACATGGAGAGGCAGAATTCAAACTGAGGTCTGTCCTCTGACTCCAGAAACCTCATTTATTCCATTATTGACTCAGTTACCCTGAGCCCGATTTTTTTAGGTACAAATATTTCCATGTATTAGCTCTCAGTCCTTTGCTGGACCCTGATTACCCAGGTGGAAATTAGTTTCTGAACTCACAAACTGGGGGCCCATGCACGGTGACCCCCCCAAAACTCAGCCTGAAACCAATTCAGGATTTCGGAGCGAATACTAAACCATGTGTACACAATCTATCCTCACCTACTCACAGGTCTACGGTTTAGCTTTGTCCTTCTCAAGATTTCAAAATCCTGATTAAAAATAAAATCACTTCTCCAAAGTCCTCCCACTAATGAACCCTAACATTCCTTTAGCTTGGGAGGAGGGGTGCCAAGGGAGGGCCATTGTAGTAGATAATCTTTAAGGTCTCTTCTAGCTCTAACGTTTTAGGATTCTTAACTATTCAAGTCTACACAGTGCCTGGCTGGCGTAGCCAAGAGCCTAGGGAAAACAAGTGGCCATGGTACTTGAACAGTCAGAACTAGCCCGCCTCCCTCCTTTCATCCTGCACTTAGGGAGAGGTCATTCACCTGCAGCATGTGGGACACATCAAATAGGGAGCAATGTCTTCGGGTGTGCAGGTGGGACTCTATGTGGCTGTCCCGGTACTGTACAGGTAGGCTCCAACCAGCAAAGGACACCATCTTCCCACCGTGGCTCTGATGGAAATCAAACAGGGGTGTTTTCTTCAAGGGTTCCTGCCAGGGAATGAAATCATTGGTCTGAGAAGCTGGCCTCTCCACACCTAGTCCCACACTGGGCAGGTAGGATGGAAATAAGGCTTGAGTCTCTACTCGGGGCCCTTTTCATACACTCTCACTTTCTCTTGGGGTCTTCTTTCTTTACCTCTAACAGGACCCCATCTTCTCTGGGACCATTTCCTTTTCTTCCACTTTTAAATCCCAACTAAAATCTCATCTTCCTCAGGAAGCCTTTCCCAAGCCCACTTAATTCTTAGTGCCTTCCCTTATTTGTTTCTGTTGAGGTTTAGGGATGCTGGGACCCTGAAATAGCGACAAGCAGGTCCTGCCTCGAATCAATTCGACCCAAGCCTTCTTTCAGTCAAAGACAAGGTTTATTAGAACACCTGTCAAGGTGTGCGTGATTCTAAAAATTCTCTATATTGGCCAGATTCTTAAAGAATCTAAGCATCTGTATCAGTAATGCAAGCGGGCCAGATTGAATCTGAGCCCCTTAATGGAGGCCAAGAGGGATCTTACATACAGAAAGACTGTGGGAGGAATCTAGGAGTGGTCAGTAGGCTGGGGTCACTCTGAGATAACAGAACACCAGGGATCTGGACCGTGTGGCCAAGGGAGATAGAATCAAGGGTGCTAAGGGGCCAGGGGCAATCAGGAGGTAACAAAGAATGCTGGCCTGGGTCAGAGGTAATAGAATTGGGAGATAGTGAGTGGCCACAAAGTAAGGCCAGTTGAGAGGATAACTTTGATGATGCCTCAGGTGACCACCAGAGACGTGGCAATGTGGGAAAGTTCAAGAAAGTTGAGGGGGGGCGTTTCAGGGCCTAGGCCCCCTTCATCTTTCTTATCTTGTATATAACTTGTTTGTACTTATTTGTTGTCTCCCCAGTTAGACTGTGGGCTCCTTGAGGGCTGGGGCTGTTTCTTGCCTCTTTCTATAATCCCAGTTTAGGCACTGTGGCTGGGCACACAGTAGGTGCTTAATGTTTACTGACTTTTAAGCCCATTTCCCTCTTCCATTCCCAAAACCTACATCTCCCTCCTTTTCCCTGTCTGAAGACCTTCTCCAGGTCGGCTGATGCCCTTTCCCTAAAGCCACATCTCCTCCCCTACCTTTGGCCCTCCCCAAGCCCCCCCCACTTGTCCCTCCCCAAGTCGGTTCCTCTCCCTTTCCCTGCCCATATAGACTTCTTCCCCAGGCCAAGCTCCACTTCCCCAAATCCCCAAACCTGTGCCCTCTCCCCTTTCCTGCCTGTAGACTCTCCCCTACTTGTCTCTCCTCAGGGCCTCTTCCTTCCCTGAGACCGCTCCTAGGGGCTTCAGTTCCTCTCTCCCCTTTCCTGCTTAAAGACCTTCCCTAGAACCGTCTCGCCCCAACCCCCTCCTCCCCTCCCCTGCCTGTAGACCATCCCCAGGGCCAACTACCCTCTTCCTTCACCCACCCTTCCAGAACCCCCTCTCCAAGGTTTCCGCCTCTCTCCCCCCAAGACCCAACTCAGCTCTTCCTCAAGGTTTCAGCACCACCAACCCCTTCTCTGGGTCTGCAGCCTACTCTTAGGAGCCTCCTTTCTCCCCAGAAGCACCCCGCCCCCAGGGCTCCAGCCCCTCCACTTTGTCTCCTCCCCTAGGCCGCAGCTCCGGCCGAATCCCATCCCACCTGCCCCGAACTGAGAGGCCGTCGAGCTGCTGTGGGGTGGCCACTTCGCACCCCCGCCGCACCGCTGCAAAGAGGGTCAAAGAGACGCCAAGCCGAGCTCCTAATGCGCTGCATCTTCAAGCCGAAACGCTGGGACTGGACCCTTCGCCTGGGGCTCTGCTCTCTGACCGCGCAGGTGCTGGCCGGCTGAGCAGCAGAGGACGGTGGGAGATGTAGTTCCATTTCCCCCTCCCTTTGCCCTGAAGGGGGTCTTTGAGTTTCAGTCCCAGCGATCCGCCAAACTCCAAGGTTTTCTTCTTACCAAACAATGGTATCAATCGCTGCTTGCTGGAACCAGATTTGGATGCTGCCTCTGAAGCAAGGCTTCCACACCTTAGGTAAATTCATCCACCATCATTGTATTAGTATGGGTTGGGGAACATGTTTCATTTCAGGAGATAAAATGATAATTTAGATACCCACCCATGAAGTGTATTTTCCTAAAGAATTAAAAAAAATTCTTATAAGAGAATCAGAAAAAGAAGAACCAGCCACTTGGACAACCACCTGAGAAATAGGAAGAGTATGGCCTGTATTGTAGGAAAAGCAATATATTTAGAATCAAAAGACCTGATTTGGAAAACCTTATCTACTTCTTACTGTGTGACTGTCAGCAAATCACTTAACCTCTCTGAAATTGTTCTCTCATTTATAACATCATCCAGACTGCAGAACTTAGGAGGCCTGCCTGCTTGGAGATAAGGGCCAGAATGGGGTATCCTAGCAACAGTTTGAAATCCTTCCCTCACCCCCTTTTCCCTGTGGAAGCAATGGCTTTGCTTATCCTTGTAAGCTTAAGAAATTGTCAGCTCATCCAAGCATACACAATAGGAACGGTCTGCTCACCCCAACTGCATTTCTATCATCTCTTTGGCTTCTGTATCTGAAAATAAACTAAGTTTGTCCCTGACTTTCCAGGGGAATGCTTGGGTCACTGCACCGTAGTGATAGTTGAGCAAACAAGTCCGTCCGGAATGTAAAGGAACTTAGCTTTTTGAAGAGATCAAGCTGTACTTTTAACTGTGGTCAGGAGAGGACATTAGGGGGAAAATAGTTAAACTTTAATTCAAAAGGGGAGTGCAGTCAAAGCAATTAACCCTTTAGCTGCTAAGCCATCAGAAACTCCCAATTTTTAAAAAATCCACTTGTGCCTAACTACCAATCTAGTCCTTACCCCACTACTCAAGCAGGAGCTGCATAACCAAAACGCTGCAGTAGAAAGAGAACCAAGATCTGGCAGGTTCCTGCTGTCCACCTGGACACAGTTTGCTTTGTAGGAATGCTTCTCTGCTGTTAGCACCTGTTCTGTACTTAGTCCCTGCGCTCAACAGACTAATTCATGTCTTGCCACGTACTAAAGTATTATTAGTAATAAACTTTGCTGGGCACCAGAACAAATGGGATAATACATTATTATATTTTTTAATCACAGTAGGGAAGTTGGCTATCTATTGGAAGCAGTATGCTCAAAAATGGTCCCTTTTGAAGCAAGTACCAAGATGGCATGGCATAGAACTTTCAGGATTAGACAGCAGGTACGGTGTCCGCTTGGCTCAGCAGAAGCTCTGCATCAGCTGGACTTAGTCAACCTGGGGAGGGGGGAAGAGAAGAGACACAGGGAAGAGACAGAGAGAGGAGTAATCTACTCCTAAAACAATTCCCAGTCCATCCAGCTCCAGCTCTCTGTCTTAATTCCCCTCTCTCCTTCTTCCAATCTGTGGTTTGCACATTCTGACTAGGAAAAGAGATGCTGCTTTGTAAGTGACAAGCTGCAGGACCTCAGGGTGTTGGAGAAGGATTCTAGTCAGTTCAAGAGGATGAAATGGGGATTCCTCTCCCAAGTACCTTTGGGCCCTGTGTCTACTCTGGACTATAATTTAGACAATGACTACTGGCTCCAGTTTCCCATGACAAAGACAAACCCTGAAACTTCCAAAGACCAAGACATTTAATTCAGGTTTAGACTTAGGCCAGAGCCAGGTAAGAGGTAGAGAACCAGCTTAAATTATGTCTTTTTTTTTTATGTACCTACATACGTACATTATCGTCTTCTCTGTTAGAATGTAAGCTCTTCAAGGGCAGGGTCTTTGTCTTTTGTCTTTGTGTCCCTCTGCACCTTGAACAGTGTGCAGTACATGGGCTCTTAAAAGACTTGCTTGGTTGAAAGACCTCGTACTGCCGATAGGTATATGGACAACAGATATACCAAAGAATGGAGTTTCCCAAGGCCAAATGAGCTCAGGATCAGAAACAACAGGAAGCCACAAGTTACCATTAAGGCAATACACAGGCAAGACTGTAACTATGCAGGAGTGTGAAAGGAGCTAGAAGAAATACACCATGTCAATACTACGCACACATTGGTTCTAAAGAAGTAACATTGGTGAGTTTTTATGATGAAGCTGAGGCAGGGAAGGAGGGAAAGTTGGCATCTCAGAGTTCAGGCTGAAGCCAGCAGATGGGAGAGTTTCTACCCAGAGCTTACACTCAAGCTGTTTATCAATACCAAGAAGCCTTGGCAGCTTCAACTAGAAGCAAAGAGGAGAATGATACTTTGGGAGCAGACAAGGGACACTTGGCCTCTTTTGTTGCAGGATGGCCTTGCTCCTCAGCACGAATAAAAAGTAATCATCTCAGTCATGAACAAAGTCTGGAAGCCAAACAACCTCGAAGGTTCACGTGTAGGAGAGCAGGTTCAAGTCATAACAGCCATCCACCTGTAACACAAACAGAGATAGTCAATCATGGCCAAATAAGAGCTAGGGAGCTCAAAGCAGAGGCAGCTGGACAACTCACATCAAAGCGGCCGATACGGGCTGTGGTGCGGTTGGCTCGGATCATCTCGGTCAGCATCCACATCTGCTGTACCTCTGAAGAGACCTTATCTGGGTCAGGGAGGGCTTGCTGAAAGAAACACAGCAACGATTTACTAGAAGAAAGCAGTAGGTAGCTAGAATTAAACCCCTTCTGGCTCTGCAGAGCTTCTGCTTCTTACTCGTGGGGCTTCCACAGCCATGACTAATAATCACAGCTTTTAAACTGGTCTAGAAGCACCAGCCTGCAGGTAGTCCAACAGGTGGGGTGGGGCAGTGAATGATTCCAATGTGCCCAACATAGATGTATACAGATCATTTCCATCCCAGTACCAGGACAGCCACAGTCACTCCCTACTGTCACAACCCTTTTGGCAGTGCCTTTCCTTTCACTGTGTTTCTTAGGCCCATGAAGGAGTCAAGGTTTGCAGAAACTGGGAACAAGGATACAGAGGCTTCAGGGAAAAGTGAGCATAGTGTCCCCAGTTCAGTTCTGATGGCACCTCCACCACAGCCAGGTTCTTGCAGAGAGAGGCCTAGCACCGGGCCAACTCAATCTGACAAACTTGCACTAATAATCTGGAAAATAAAAAGCTTTGAGCTAGGTATATGGAGACAGGGAGGAACCAGAAATATAAACAAAAGATGAACTTACCTGAAGGAGGAGCGCTGGCTGCTCATAGGGTGCTGGGTGCGAGAGCCACTTGGTAAAGGCTGATGAAGGACTCTATTAGATAAACCACCACCAAAGGAGATGGGGTTGGGGGAAGAAATGCAACATATTCAGAAGAGAACTTGTTCTCTTTCACTCCCATGTTCCTTCTAAAGTTTCCTCTTTCTATAGAAGGTACCATTATCCTTCTACAAGCTCAGTCATCCTCCCCTTCTTTCTCCCACTCACTCCACATATCCATCCAATCAGCTGCCAAATCTTGCCACTTCTACCTTCCATCCCCTTTCCTCCACTCACACGGCCAAGCCCAGTTCAGGCCTCACACTTCTGGCCTGGACCACAGCAATAGCTCCCTAACTGGTCTGCCTGCCTCAACTCTTTCCCCTCTCTAATCTACTCTCCATAAAGTTGCCAAAGTGCTTTTCCTTTTAATGTGCAGATCTGATGGCCCTCCCCTCCATAAACTCCAGTGGCTCCCTATTACTTTTAGGATCTGTCTGTTCGGCATTTGTAACTCTTTACAGCCTGACACCAACCTACCCTTCCAGGCTTATTATATACGGTACTCCCTTCTAGGCACTCCTTAGTTTAGCCAAACGACCCTGCTGCTACTACTCACAAAAGGCAGTCCACCTGGGCCTCACCTCTGCCTCTTACAATCGATAGCTTCCTTCAAAGTTTAGCTCCAATGCCGCCTTCTTAAAGATGTCCTCGGTTGCAAGAATCGCCTTATCTTTTGTGAATACTTAAGATGTTTACATGTTGCCTCCCCCGATAAAAGACAAGCTCCTTGAGGATAGGAATTGTTTCATTTGGGTCTATGTATTTGTGTCAATGCCTGGCATGGAGAGGCCTAACCCTAAGATACCAACCTTCCCTCTTTCTCTAATTCAGCTTTATCATCATTCAATCCCCTTAAGGACTTAGAAGTGACAGGATAGGGTTCTGCAGTCCTGACTGCACACCAGAGGACCCACATGTATCTACCAATCAAGCAGACTTTGGGATACAGTTCCACACACTAAATACCCTGCTTCTCTGAGGGTTGTCAGAGTACTCCCAGGATATCTGGTATATAATTTGCAGCCCCAGTTACAGCCATGGAACCACTCATTGGCCCTGTCCTCACAATTCCCAGTCTAACTTGGCTGCTGTACCCTCACACTCCTTTCATACACCCATGCTCTTCTGGCTTTGACTTTTCATGCTGCTGGTCTGTCCCAAAGATAAGGTTTACTCATTTTCACTGTCTATTAGATTGTGTGTTTAGACCATGTCATATATAAATGCAGTATCTTACCTAGTACCTAACAAAGGGATCTGAACAGAGTAGGAGACACTTAATAAAAATTTGTTAAATGACTCCATCCAGGCCTTGACCCAAAGTGAAAGTGTATGCTCACAGCTATAAGCACACACAAAGGAGACTGATCTTCAAGAACTGATCCTTTCAGGACACCCCACCCCTCTGCCTTTTTTTTTTTTTTAAATATTGTTCCTTTGATGAGTTTAATGCGTACAGTCTAGTACAAGCTTCAGAACAAACATCATCCATCTTATCTGACAGTTCTCCTCAATCAGGAAAAAGTCTCCCACCTGTGGTCCATGCTGAAAAAACTGCAATTCTTCCAATGTGAAGTTGAGCCATAGTGGGGATGGCTGCCGCAGAATTAGACGCAGCTCCAACACCTTGTCCATGTCACACAGCATCTGCACAAAGGCAGACCTACCTCCATCACCAGCATGCCTCCCATGGGGTCCCTTCCCAGATAGAAGGCCCTCAGGCGACAGGAGATAACCCGCCCCAATCCCACCCTTTGGGGTGTGAGAGAACTCCCTCCTACCTAGCAGTGGAGATGCTGAGGACCCAGAGCCAGCCTCGTTCCAAGGCCCTGCCACTTGTCCTGTCTACAAGGTTCAAGCCTTTTCTAGGCTCAAAGGGCCATATAATAACTAACAAATATAGCACCTACTGTATGCCAGGCACTGTACTAAGCACTTTACAATTATTATCCATTTGATCCTCACAGCAACCCTGAGAGGCAGGTTTTACAATTCTCCCATTTTACAGTTGAGAAAACTGACAGAGGTTAAGTGACTTGCCCAGGGCACAAAGCTGGTATGCATCTGAGGCTGCATTTGAACTCAGGTCTTTTTGAGACCAGGCCCAGCACTCCACTATTAATTACCATTAATTATCCACCGTATCCCCCTAGCTGCCTGGTTTTGCTGTCCTTTCTTAAAGAGGAGCAAAATTACATCAATATGTTGAAGTTAAGTTACAGTATGTCTGACAGCAGCTGATCAGACCAATAGAAGCGTAGAACGCTCTACTACAAGTCAGGCACAAATAGTCCATATGAACATTTGGAGTAGAGATGTCTAAATTTGCACACTGATGTGGGCACACCATGCTGGGCAGTCCTTTGCCAGTATCTCCCATGTTATACAATCAATTCCAAAATTCCTCAGAGAGCTGCCTGTATAAAATATGAACTATTATAATCCCTTGGGCCAAATATTTCCTTCTTGAATATCTATTTCCCTAGTCCAGAAAGCATCTAGAAATCAATTAGGCACCACAGAAATCTAACTCCAGGCTCTGGACTGGTCCAGCCTTTCTAGAAAGAAATTTAGAACTATACTAAAAAAACAAACACTAAACTGTGCACACGCTTAGACCCAGTGATAGTACTACTAGTTTATACATCAAAGAGTTAAAAGAGAAAAAGGACCTACATGTACAAAAAATGATTCCAGGGGACCAATGATATACATGCTTCCCACCTCTTGACAGAGGGGTGATGGAATAAAGGTGATGAATGAGATAAACATTTTTGGAGACAGCCAATACGTAGATTTGTTTTGCTTGACTATGCTTATTGGTTACAAGGGAGGTTTATATTTTTGTTCTGGAGAGTGGAGAACTGGGGAAGGGTGAGATGATAGTCATACAATAAAAGAATGACAAAAGTATCAATGAAGCATTAAACAAATTCTCAGAGCAGAACAGAAAGAAGTACAGAGGAAACACAAACAACTGGGACTATATTGGAACTAATATCCTGAATAAATTATATACGTAAAAAGAAACAAGCTTTATGTAATGGAAATTTTCACTTCCATATACAATCTTCTTTTTCTGTTCTTTGTAATGTGGAAATGCTCATTATCTGGGGGCGTCTGTCAAGTATAAAATAACCAAATAATGGTATACCCCCTCCTCTTTTAAAAAAAAAAAATCTAGTCTCTGGGGTTTTCTTAGACCTTCATACTCCCTTAGTAAAATATTTAACTTTGTTAAAAGTGAGCTTCACAGAGCAAGGAGTCAGGTCTCTTCTCCCCAGAGCCCACTCTTCACCTTAACTCCAGTGGAGAGACAGTTCTCACTGACCTGATGCTTGTATAGGGACACATAATCCTGGGCCCCTTCCTCATTGTGTGGATTGGGCATTAAACAGTAGTCTCGTAAACAGGTAATCCATTTGTTGGATGACTGGTTTGGGGAACCAACCTGGCGCACTCGAATACTCAAGAAGGCTGTGTAATAATTCTTAAAGGTGATCTCCTGTAACTGAAACACACATAAGGGCCTCAGCTAGGGCCGGCACTATTTTGGAGGAAACAAAATCAGGCCAGATCTACAAAATTTTTTACTGTATGCTCCAGTGACAAATACAGAGGACAGAATCAGGACAGGGTTTTGTGTATCTGGGTAACCTTTAAAAGCCCTTACATTCACAGGTAAGCCTGCATTTTCAAGGAAAATTTTAAACTTTCACAATAACATGCAACTTGACTTTTTGGATATTTAAATGGATCTGAGATCTCATCCATGTGGGTACTCTTTCCAATGACATACATCTCAACTCAGCCAGGCCTTCTCATCCTGTGTAACTCTTATCCATATCCTATAAATTCCACTCAATATGATAGAGGTTTTCCTCTAGATTTCTTATTGTTGCATGATAACAATGAAGTACAGATTTCATTAGTTACCACTTGATCCAATTACATGACTTACCCACATGCTTTTCCCATCATACATCACTCTGATATCCTATTTGCAACTTCTGCTATGTAATTCTTCACTGGCAATGTGTTACAGCCTACTATGTGGCATTATGTGCCTCTTCATTGTTCTTTAATTCTTCCCAAACCATGGTGTGCTATGACTCAGAGCCACACAACATCACTAGAAGGATATTGATGTTAAAAAGATGGGCCTTTGTTTCAGGGGAAAAGCTTGGGGTCATTAAAAGAACTTCATAATTTTTCAAAAACAATCCAGTCCATTGTTCCTCCTCTTCAATTCTGGGCTCCAGTCCATTACTCGTGCAAAGTCTTTGTCCAAGTCATAAATAATAATAGAGCAATTCTATACATTTTCTATCCAACTGCCTATCATAACCTGATCAATCCCTCTTCCATTTGGACCCTGCATTGGGGAGCCTATATAGAGTGGCAAATGTCTTTCTGTTTTAAGCCTCTTTTAATATTAATAATCAGATGTCTGTCAAGCAAAGTCACTTAAACTGAGCCACCTTTCAAGCAATCTTCTGTCACTTTGACATGTGCATAGTAGTTGTTGGAGGGAAGACTTAAAGGGTCTGAGTTCTAAAATATCATAGCCTCAGACGATCAAGAAATGCTCAAAGTGGGTATAAACAGGCTTCAACAAGTTACCAAAGAAATGTGCAGGAAGAGTAGCATCCCTTATCAGGGGGTATAACCAGAAAAAAAGAGGTAGGCTGGTCATGTGAGAGTTAACCAATGGAAAGCCCTGCGCTCCAAGGCAGCAAGGCTAGAGAGAGGTTGGAAGATGTAGATTCAAATTCTACTTTTGACGCTCATTAGCTATGTAGCTCTGGACAATTCACCTCATCTTTCCAAGCCCTAATTTCCTCTACTGCAAAATGAGAATAATAATCCTGTAGTATCTACCTTACAGGTTGTAAGGCTCAAATGAAACGCCCTATGAATTGTGCAAACTTTAAAGCACTATATAAATGTCAGTTATTACTATTATTTTTATTGGCTCCATTGATATTAACCAACACAAATGTCAAGAAAACTAGAAGAAAAGCGTTTGGTGGACTCGCCTCTGAGGAATTTAAAAAGGACATCGGATAAGAGTAGAACAGGAGGGGTCAAAGTACCCACGTCCAGAGATCCCAGATCCCCCAGGTATTGCATTATCTAACTCCCAGAACCATTGTGAACAACGCCCTCGAACAAAGAGAAATTGAAAGGGGGATCATTATCATCATCTTCATCATGCACTCAGCTGGACAGAGACCTCGGAGGTCATGCGGTCTGACTTGCATTCTACAGAGAGGGAAACTGAGGCCCAGAGGTGGGAGGGTACTGGACTTCCGTCCTCACCCTTTGCACCGTACAGGCCGCTCAGGGACAGGGTGAGGGTCAGCCCGAAGCGCCGGCCTTCCTCCTCAGCCCCGCCCCGGCCCGGCCCGGGCCCAGCCCAGCCCCTAGGGCCGGCGCTCACCTCAAAGGGCCCGGCAGTGGGGAAGGTGACGTCGATGACCAGGACGCCGGGCCGGCCCTGAACCGTCCGCACATCGCCCACCTGCAGCGCCACAGCCCCCTTGATGTGACAGGGCACCTGCACCCGGGACATGGCGCTTGCGGCCGCTGCATAGAAGTCTTCTGTGGTCCGAGAATCCCAGGCTGGGAAAACTACACCTCCCAGCAGACCCTGCAGCCTGACAGCAAGCTGTCCTATCAGCATTCAGCAGTGTCCGAACCCAGACCGGAAGGGCCTCCGGAAGCTCCCCTTCAACCAATCACTGGCCCTCTCCTAACCTCGTAGCCCCGCCCCTAGCTAGAATCTCGGAGTCGGGCGGGGCAAAGTTGGCAGAGATTCTCAACCGCTCCAGGGCAACCGTCCAGGACTACAAACGGTCCTTTTTCGGCCGCCCCTCCGTCTGCTCTCCTCCCCCCTCTCTTTGCAGAGTCCTGATCCTGATGGAAAGAGGAAGTCGTGGTTTCTAAAACTCTTGCAGTAAATGGAACTGCGGGTGCTGTTGAGACAGAGCCCCTGTCCTATTGCAGAGTCTAACTGGGACCAGACACTGCACACCAAAGACAGTGATATGCACTAGGTACTGCCACTAGGTGGCGTGGTGAGCGAGCGCTGCTCACAAAGTACCCGAGTTCAAATGCCTCCGCAGACACTTACTTCCCCAGGACGCATCACTGAACCCTACTGTGCCTCAATTTTCATATTAAAGTGGGGCTAATAATAATAATAATAACAGCACATATTTCTCAGGTTCATTGTGTGGATCAACTGAGATTGCACTGTAAAAGAGTTTTGCAAACCTTAAAGTGTTAATATAAATGCTAGCTACTATCGTTGGAAAGAAACAAAATAAAGCACTCTGGGCACAAAGGGGTGTTGTTTTGTTGCAAGGATTTTTTTTTCCTTCCCCTATTAACATACTCTTAATCCACGTCAATTTTGTTGTTGGGTTCTTTTTCCACTGACCTCACTTTGTATCACAGGATCATTTATTTCAATCAATCAATAAATATTTAACAAGTGCCTACTATGGGCTAAGTGCCAGGGATAAGAAGAGAGGCAAAAGATAGACCCTGTCCTCAAGGAGCTCACAATTTTAAGGTAGGAGAGACCTTTTAGAAGTCTTCTTCATTTCATATATGAGGAAACCGATGGCAAATTATTTCTATAGCAGATGACAGAACTGAGATGTGAAGACAGAGCTAGCCGTCTGAATACAAATACAGTACTATCCCCTGCCCCACTCTCCACTGCTTCAAGGAACCAGTCTTCCTTCAAAAAAAGCTGAGTTTCTTCATGTTTGTCCTGTTCATGACACAGTAATAGCCCATTCCATGGATAGATCACAGTTTTTTTGACCATTCCCAAATCTCTGGGCATACAGATTGTTTCCTGTTTACCACTAGTAGAGTTAAAGTCTTTTAATATTTCGACACACATCAATCTTTTTTTTTCTTTTAATAAAAAAGTCATCATATTTTAATAAAAAGATAAAGTTTATCCTTAGGATAAAATCCCAACAGCAGGACCATAACTACTTAATTCTGCTCCTGAGCCAAGATTATGACACTGTGCCCTTCTAACCTAATGGTATGGCATTCTTAGGATAGTACTGAATATTTTATTTGTTCTTCTTTGCCCCCCTCAGCTTTGCTTGCTTCACCTTTGTTATAGCCTTGCCTACAATGAGATTAGTGGAGTCAAAGGTTTGTTTTCCTAGGCCAATTTGACATTATCAAATTCCTTTCCAAAAGGTTTGAAACAGCCTAATAGTTAAAAAGTGGGAGAGTACCTGTTTCTCCATAGCAATGTCAACACTGAATTATGTTGTCCTTTAATTATTTTTTGCCAGTTTGGTAGGTATAAGATATAATCTCAAAAGTTGTTTTGATTTGCATTTCTTGATTATTAAAGAGTCTGAACAATTTTTTAAGTGATTGGTAATGGTTTTTATGTCCCCCTCCAAAAAGTTCGTGTCTTTTGACCACTTCTATACCATAGAATGAAAATCACTTTTGTATTATATTTATATATATATATTTATATTATAAATCATAAATATATATATTTCTCTCAGTTCAATAAAAAATCTAAATATGAGATTTTTATATAGGTTTACTGTCATTTTTGATAATGATAACATCTTGTACTTCTATATTTTCCTTTTTATTTTTTCATATATTTTTTCCTCATCAACATGTCTGGACGATTACAATATCTTCCTAACCATTCTCTCTTTCCCAAGTTCTCCTGTTTCTCCCTTTCCAACCCATCCTCATACATCCTGCCTGAGTACTCTAATAGAGTCCAGAACTAATGACATCCCTTCCCTAACCAAATACCTCTAGTGACTTCTTCCCTGCTCAGACTGCCATCCAAGGCTCATCACGTTTTGGTCTCAACATACCTTTCCAACTTTAATTCCCATTCTTCTAGCCAAATTACTAGCTGTTGACTCGATGACAATAAGTGGATAGCCGAACTGGGACTTAGATTCCTGAGATTTGGGTTAGAATATTTGCTTTGATACTTAATACCTGTGTGCCGACAGGCAGCAGATCCCTTCTAACATTCACACAGAACCCAAATCTTAGTTTCATCTAGCTTTTCCCTTTTCCTCCTCCTGTCCCACATCCAGTCAAACACCATGCATGTAAGTCTACCATTCATGCATCACCACTTCTGCCCTGCTTGAGGCCCTCAAGCCTCTGGCCGGACTACTATGATAACCTAACCATTGTTCTATTTTGCCTCCTTTCCTTCCTGATTGCAGCTTCTCCCCTTTCCAGTCCATCATTCATACAACTGCCAAAATATCGAACACATATCACCCTATCATTCCTCTACTAAGAAACACAAAGGCTCCCTATTGTCTCAATATTCAGTATTTAGCCTGTCACCTCAGGCCATCCACAATCTGCCTCCTTCCTTATTCCACACTCCTCCTCATGTATTCTCAGGTCCAGATTCAAATGCAGCATCCTGCCTGTTAGGTCTACGTGCGTTTTCATAAGCAATCCTACATGCCTGGAGGACACTGCTACCACATCTCTTCCTTCTATCAGAGGCAGCTAGGTGGTGCAGTAGATAGAGCTTTGGATGGGGAGTCAAGAAGAGCTGAGTTCAGATTTAGCCTCAGATACTTACTAACTATACAACTCTGAGCAAATCACTTAAACTTTGTCTGCCTCAGTTTTCCTCACAGCTCCTACCTGTAAGGATACAATGAGATATTTGTAAAATACTTTGTAAACCTTAAAGTACTGTGATGTAAATCTATTATTACTAAAATCCTTTCCTTCATTCAGGGTCCAGTCTAGGCCCCACCTCATCTGTGAAGCCTTCTCTAATGTCCCCAGCTGAAAGTGATCCCTCTCTCCTCAAATTTCCTTATAGTTGGTTTTTTTTTTTTTTTTGAGGCCAGAGGGTTAAGTGACTTGCCCAGGGTAACCCAGCTAGTATGTATCTGAGGCTGGATTTGAGCTCAGGTCCCTCCTGACTCCAGGACCAGTGCTTTATCCCCGAACTTTATCAACTTCACTACCTAGCTCCCCCTCCTTATAGTCTTTTATCGGATTGCTCTTTTACTCATTTCACAATCTCCCTTTTATCACATTTATTTGGGTATAGGTCCTTTAACCTCTACTAGATAGTAATCTCCCTAAGGATGTCAACTAAGTGTTTTTCATCTTTTTATCTCTAATATCTAGACATAATAGGCAAGAAATGAACGTAGTGTTGCACTTGGAGTCAGCAAAAGTTGAACCCTGCCTCAGACACTTATTAGCTACATAACCCTGGCAAAGTCACTTAACCTGCTCCAGACTCAGTTTCTTCATCTGTAAAATGCAGATAATAATAGCACCCACCTCCTAGTCTTGTGAACCTGAGATGATATAATATATGTAAAGTACTTTACAAACCCTAAAACCCTATATAAAGGCTTACTATTATTATTGTTTGGGAGCAGCTAGGTGGCACAGTAGATAGAAGGCATGGAGTCAGGAAAATTTATCTTCCTGTGTGACCCTGGGCAGGTCACTTTTGCCTGTTTTGCCTCAGTTTCCTCATCTGTAAAACAAGCTGGAGAAGGAAATGGCAAACTATTCCAGTATCTTTGCCAAGAAAACACCAGCTGGGGTCATGAAGAGTGGGACACAACTGAGAAACAACTCAGCAACAATAAATTATATATAATAAATTATTTACAATTATATACAATAAATTATTCCATTGTTATTTGCAAAACTAGGTTTCCAGCCTCCAAATCCTGTCCTCTTTCCACCATATCACAGTTGCTGGATCTCCAGTGGGTGACCCATTTAGATAACAATGACTTTGGAGTTCTTTGAAGAAAACACAGTGTTAACTACAGCTAGGTTAGCTGAAGGGGTAGCTTCATGAATTGGGTGAATAACAGCCAGAGTCCCTTCAGGTGTTTGTCACAGTTTCCAGTATGGTCAGTAAATTCTGTACCAGTCTATAGTTAGGCCCAAAGTAGCCAAATATTACTGGTGGGAATCCTACACAGGAGTGAGAAAAAGATACTGTCAGATGGGTATCACTAGGAGTTTGGGGGGGTGGGGGTGGGCAGGGTTTAGCTCCAGGGTTGAGGCTTGAATGTTTAGCTACCAGGAGAGGTCCGTTTTATTCAGACAAAGTACTCACAACATCCCAACTCCTCACCAAGCTAGTTGAGTTCGTTAGCTAGTATCCAGACTCCAGGAGAGATCTCAAATTCCCTATAATAACATACATAATATATTTATATTGTGTATAAACTATACATTATATATAAATAATATATAATATAATCTACATAAAAATGATCAATTCTTTATAAATCATAACAATAACTTCTATTTATATAGTGCTTTAAGATTTATAAAGCATTTTGGGGCAGTTAGGTGGTACAGTGACTGGCCCTGGAGTCAGGAGGACCTGAATTCAAAGTTGACCTCAGATACTAGCTGTGTGACCCTGGGCAAGTCACTTAACTCTCATTGCCTCCCCCCAAAAAACGTATAAAGCACTTTAAATACACTCTCATTTAGCCTCTGGACAACCCTGAGAGGTACTAGTGCTAGCCTTCCCCTTTTGTTGGTGGTGGTGGTAGTGATGGTCCTTGGTTTTTGAAGAGGACCAATGATGAGGTGATGTCTTGACTTGACTGGGAACTGAATTTAAGTGAGGCAGAGTGGTACAACAGGCCTCTTCCCCTTTTACAGTTGTGGAAACTAAGTCTTAGAGAGCAGAAGCAATTGGCTGAAGATCATAGAGCTACTATGTAGCATAGAAGGATTGGAAACTCTGGGTCCAAGTAATAAAAGTAATGATCACTTGTCTGCAGCTATGATCTAAGCAATAGCAAAAAAAAGTGGAAACAATCTCATTTAATTCAATAAACATTTAAAAGGAAACAGAGGGGCAGCTAGGTGGTACAGCATCTAGAATGCAGCCAAGAGGATGAAAGTTCAAATCCAACCTCAGATACTTACTAACTGTGCGACCTTGGGCAAGTCACTTAACCCTGATTGCCTAAAAAAAAAAAGGGAAACAGGGCCTGTCCACAATGAGCTTATACTCTTTTATTTATTTTTTTAAACTTTTAATATTGTTCTTTTCTCTTTTAATACCACTTTCACTACTCATTTATTCCACTCTCTCCTGATCCCTCCCTCATAACAAACAAATACACTCATAGAAGACGCATCAACACATCGACCATGTTAGAAAATGTATACCTCATTCTGCACCCATCCTTCACCACCTCTCTTGTGAGAAGTAGGAAGCATGCTTCACCCTCCAGGACCCATTCCACTTCTCCAGAGCTGCCTTAAAAAATGCTTTAAATGCATTAGAAATCTGATGGCCAACCCTTCTGTAAAGAGAAGAATTGCTCAATAATTTTTCTGTCTGAAGTAGGATGTAAAAATCTCAGGCCTGATGGAATGGGCTGACTTGGGAGATTCCCCTTCACTCTAAGGGTTTCAAGAAGAGGTTAAATAGGAATATTGTGGGTGGGATTCCTATTTAGGTATAAAAGTTGGCTTTGGCAGGGATTCTTAACCTAACTTGTTTTAAAAAATATTTTGACAGTTGTATTTCAATTCCTTTGTTATCTTATGTATTTTATTTTGTACATTTAAAAGCATTATCCTGTGAAAGGGCCCACAGATTCCATTAGTCTACCCAAGAGGTCCAAGACACACACAAAAGAGGTCAGGATGACCTCTGGTTTAGACCTCCGAAGCCCCTTCCAGATCCAGGATTCTATGAGTGGGGTGCTAGACACGTGACTCGCTCAGTTCCCTGCTCCATTAAATCTATGTGACCTTAGGCATATTCCTTCCTTGCTTTGGGCCTCAATTTCCCCCTCTATGAATTGGAAGGATTGGATTTTGAGCTGTTGTCCAGCTTTGTTGGGTTCTGCTTCTACGAGTCTTCATGCTCAGGTAAAATACCTGGCACCCAATCTACCCTGTTTATTCTTATCTGGGTCCATACTGTTCCCTCAGTAGACTATAAATTCCTTGAGGTTAGGTCTGGTTTTTTTTTTTCATTTTTATATCCCCAGACACTAGCATATTGTTTTGCTGTGCTCACAGTAGGTGATTAAATTTTCTTTTTTAAATGAGTTGAATGCCACAGACACCTGTGTGAGGCAACTATGGTATGGAAGGAAAAGCACTGGATTTAGACTCAGAAGACTTGGGTTCCAATCCTGACTTGTCACTTACCAGCTGTGTGGTACAGTAGTCATGTGACCACTAAGCCCCTCACCTTGGGGTTCCAAATACCTGATCTGCCTACCTCACAGTGCTATCGTAAGGTTCAAATTAGATAATGCATGCTGCAGTCCTTGAAAAGACATCCACTACAGTGTAAATAGCTATCCACGACAGCTGTGATAAGCAACCAGAACAGAAAGAACAATGGCACCACCTGCTGGTGGAAGTAGGAATTACATACCAACCTTTTCCAATTGGAGGGAGAGCTGACCTCACAGAGTGGGGAGAAACAGGTTTTGTGGCACCAGTTCTCAAAGAGAACAGACATGTTTACCTCCATAATGCCAGAGAAATGCCTCCTTTGCCTTCTGGGTATAGGCCAACTTTCCCTGACTTTCTCTGCGTCGTTCCCAGGATACTGACAAGCTGGAGTAGGTCTCCCAGATGGGGCCACCAGGATATAGTGGAAGGGAGACCATGCCATAGAAATACATGATGAAGAAACTGGAAACGTTCCTCCCTAGACTGAAAGAGGAAACTTAAATTTACAGATTTATAGATTTAGAGCTTGAAGGGACTGCCATCAGGTCTAACTACCTCATTTTACAATTGAGGAAACTGAGGCAGAGTGAGGTTAGGTGACTTGCCCAGGGTCACATAACTAGTAAGTGTCTGAGGCAAAACAGAATCAAGGTCTTCCTCACTCCAAGTCCACTTTGACAGCAACTGCCTATGATGCCTCACTTCTAACATTTGAAGAGTTGTCATGTATTGTGCTGGGTTGTCCCCCACGCTTGGAATGGGTTCCCTCCTTACCTCTACCTCTTAGAACTCCAATAAGGCTCAGCTCAGGATTTTCCTCATTCCTCCAATGAGTGTTCCCTACCCACTGAAATTATTTTATATTCACATATTTTGTACTTGAGGCCAGCTAGGGATAGCACCAAACTTGAAATCAGAAAAACTCATCTTCATGAGTTCAAATCTTACACTTACTAGCTGAGTGACCCTGGGCAAGTCACTTAATCCTATTTGCCTCAGTTTCCTCATCTGTAAAATGAGCTGGAGAAGGAAATGGCAAACCACTCCAGTGTCTTTGCCAAGAAAACCCCAAATGGGGTCACAAGAGTTGGACATGATTGAAAAATGACTGAATTGAATTTTGTATTTACTTCTCCTGCCCCAACCCCCCAAGTAGAATGTAAGCTTTTTGAAAGCAAGGACTCTTTCAGTTTTGACTTTGTATCACATGTACCTAGCACATAGTAGGCACTTGTAAATGCTTCTCAAATCGAATAGAATGTAGAAGAAGGGGGATTGAACTAGCTCTACTTGGGTCCAGAGGACTAGAAGGAATGGAGAGGAGTTCAACAGAATCTAGGTTCATCATATAAGGAAAAAACTTCCCCAAAATGAAAACTATCCAAAAGTGGAATGGACTAAAACATAAAGTAGTGAGTTCCCCATCACTGAATTTCTTCAAGAAAAGGATAAATTGTCAGTACATTATAGAGGGGGAAGTTCCAACTCATAAATGGGTTGAGCTAGATACCTCCTGAGGTCCCTTCCCACTTTGAGCCTCGCCATGATCCTATTCTGACTGGCTGGCCTCCTGCACTCAAGGACTCCTTATAGTAATAAAAGAAACGATCATTTGTCTAGGTAAAAGTGAAAAACTAGAAACAACTTCAATTCAACAAGCATACAAAAAGGCACTATCCTCAAAGAGCTTATGTTCTTTCATTTTAAAATTTTCTTATTTTTCCTGATGCCTCTTATTTTTATATCACATCCATTTCTGAATATATTCCTCCTCCCCACCCAGCCAGCCATCCCTTATAACAAAGATTAAAAAAAAGATAAGAATGAAAGCAGTTCCCTAGAATGAACCCATCAACTGATAATACAAGTAGTATTCCATGACCATAGTCCCTCACCCCTGAAATAAAAGAGCTTACATTCTACAGGATGATACAATACACCTACAGGTAAGTAAATACAAGATTATTTGAGGAAGAAGAGAGGACTAATATTTAGCAGCATGAGGAGGGGCTTCCATAGAAGGTTTCATACAGACAGAACCTTGAACAAGATAAAGATTCTGACAGGTAAGAACATTCCGGTATAATGGATTCAGGTCAATCAACTCCACCCCATTCAAAGTAACTGACAAGATTCTATGCCTTCATACCTTTGTCAGGTGAGGATATATCTCAACTGAATTAATCACAGGTTAGAACTAGGTGTGAAAAAGGCATGCACAAAGACCTGGATGTCTCCAGTCAAGGCATTTAAACTCAATTTCTCTTACCCTTTGGGACTTGTATAAAGCCAGGAAGCTAGTTTAGGGTCTGGAAGCTTAATGGGAGAAGCTTCCAGCCAAATTCCTGAGGTAATTGTTTAGGAAAAAGGAGAACACCTCAGCCTGAGCCCAAGTCTCCTCCTCTCCCCTCTTGACCAGAGGAGAACCTTAAGACTCAAAAGACCTGAGGATTTGGACTTTTTTGAGGGGCATCGTAACTATATCCCCAGGACAGCAATATATGATAGCATTAGAAACTGAAGACCGACTGGATGTGATGAGGAAAAGTCGATTCAAGGATCAAGAAAGAGCCCAGCAAAAAAAAAAAAAAGTTATATCATAAATAAGAAAAACATATGGAGGTCTTTAGAAAAAAGGATTTCTAGGATCTCCAAGTTACCCTTTGCCACATGTGCTATCTAAACTTGAGCGCTCTTTCCCCTAGAATTCTGTACATACTTGTGGGAGAGTATGTCACAGACTTTTGGGTGAAATGTTTTGTACCAACTGTTCTTGTCATATCATTTTAGCAAATGCCTTTTCTAAAAGCTAAGTAAGACTAGATGACTAATTGATATCAAATGATAATCATAGTGGAGAGAATACCAGTGGGGGCTCATGAGCTATAGCATTAGAAAACCACCATCCAACTCCCCCATAAAATCCCTTATGATTACCCCTCATAGAAATCCCGGGGGAGATATAACAGCTGAAAATGTAAGTTCGGTTGGAGACCCAACTTGTTAGTTGGAACAAAGATTGGGAGAGTAGCTAGCTCCAGGTCTATACCTGCTATATAAGCTTGGGAAATGTCTGATAGGAGATGTTACATCTAATTTGGGGAATCACTAGTAGTCTAGCTTGATTAGAACATATAGTGCATGAAAAGTAGTATTAAAAAACAAAGCTGCAAAGGTAGCTTGGAGATAGACTTCAAAGGGCTCTATTTTGGTCTTTAAAAAAGTATTTATACATTTGATTTTTGCCCAGCAGACACTTCCCAACAAACACCCAAATAAATCCCTGTACAGAGCATACCTCCAGGCAGAGCCAAGATGTCAGTGTAGCAGGACTTATAGCAAACTCTTCTCTCTCCTTCCTCCCTCCCCATCCCTCCACCCCCAACTTCTTCAAGTAGATCTAGTATCAGACTGAGTCCTAATCTCCACAAGAAAAATCAATATTTTTTTCCAGCCCAGGTCAGCACAGGAAGACAGACAAAGAGTTCTATGGACACTAGAGATAGGGTTTGGTCAGAAGTATATAATGAAAAGCATTCAAGCGCTTGCTTGGAGAGGCTGTGCACCAGGGGAAAAAGAAGCTCCAGATCCTTACAGTGAACTAGTATAGGATGTTGGAACAGGTGCCAAGCTTTGTCAGCTGTCTATCCCCTGTTCCGGGACATAGATCCAGGGTGGAGTAAGAAGAGGACCTGTCCTTGGGGGTGGAGTTCCAAGATGTAGAGTGGTTTGGAGTCCTGGGCTATGTACCAAGGAACAAGTTCACAAGTAAGCAGCAACTATGAGGCTTAGCCCCTGGGAGCAGAAGAAAGTTTCAGTTCTAGCTTTTAGCCTAGGCTGAAATCCATAGAGGAATAACCAAGGGCAGGAATTCTAGATCAAAGAGAAGGCTACAGTTCTGTAACTCAGAGCCAGCAGAGCTATCCAGTAGGCTGACTGTAGATGAGTCCACCATCAATCTACTGAGACTCCAAATACAACAAGCGCACGGGTTTGTTGCTCAAATCCAAGCTCAAGTCAGGACCTTGCAGAGCTTAGATGAGGGGGGCAGTGATCAGACTTTGCCCTGTGTTAGACCACTTTGAGCCTGATCCATTCGGTCCAACAGTTCTCCAAGTGTGGTCTGAGGACCCCAGAGGTCTCTGAGTGTCTTTCAGGGGGTCTGAGAAGTCAAAACTATTTTCATAATAACATTTAAGATGTTATTTGCTAGCTAGGTGGCACTGTGGATAGAGATCTGGGCCTGGAGTCAGAAAGACTCAAAGTTCAAATCCAGCCTCAGACATTTACTAGCTATGTGATCCTGGGCAAGTCACTTAACCTCTGTTTGCCTCAGTTTCCTCTTCTGTAAAAGAGGATAATTATAGCATCTACCTCAAAGGTCAGGATCAATGGTAAAGTGTTTAGCACAGTGCCTGGCACCTATCGAGTGCTATATAAATGCTTATACCCTTCCTTACTTCCTCCCTTTTTCCAACCATATATCTGTGTGAAACCAAATTTTCTTCATATACTTCAACCAAACAACATACAATAATAGGTAGTGTTTATATGGGCAGCTAGATGGCGCAGTGAATAGAATGCTGGGTCTAGAGTCTGGAAGACCTGAGTTCAAATTTGACCTCAGACACTTGCTAGCTGTGTGAGCCTGGACAAGTCGTTTAACATTGTTTACCTCAGTTTCCTCATCTGTAAAATGAACTTCAGAAGGAAATGGCAAACCACTCCAGTATCTCTGCCAAGAAAACCCCCAATGAAGTCAAGAAGAGTTGAATGCGACTGAAACCACTGAACAATAAAAAAGTGTTAGTGCTTTAAGGTTTGCAAAGCACTTCACAAATGTTATCTCATTTATTATCCTCACAATAACCCTGGGGGGTAGGTGCTATCATTATTCCTATTTTACAAATGAGAAAACTGAGACAGGTAAGTGACTTACTGAGGGTCTCCCAGCTAGTAAGTATCTGAGACCCAATCTGAACTCAGGTCTCCCTGCCTCCAGCACCAGTGTTCTATCTACGAGCCATCAGCTGATTGAATACAGAAGTCAATTTGAGAATCAATCTGTCTTCTATTAAGCAAGACATTAAAGAGATTTGAAAAAATATGTTAAACATTGTAACTCTTCACTTTTTTTTTGTTTCTGAAAAAATATAGTTATTTTCATAAAAATATGTTATTTTTAACACAATGAATTGGTTATTTTAAATTAACAAATATTTTAAAATTTATTCATTTTATTTTTTTTAATACTGTAAATACAGTTAGATACAACCCACATAAAGGGTCACGAAACCAAAAAGTCTGCAGATGGGTGATCTCAACCTACTCCTTTTACAGATGGAAAAACAGGCCCTGAGGAATTTCATAACTTGCTCAGTATCTATAGATCTTGAAAGTGATGGAGTCATTGTTCAAAGGCAGGAGTATCCTTTTCATGACACCCACTTACCTGATTTTTCAGAAAACTCCCTCCCCCTCATTGGCATTCGCTCCCTAATCTCTCTCCAGAGCCACAATGTCTCCTAGTAAGAAGGGTTTAGACAAGGAGTTAGAAGACCTGGGTTGGAGCCCTAGGGGTCTGCTGCTTATCACCTGTGAGACCTTAGGCAAGACATTTAATCCCTATTTCCCCCCTGCAGAATAAAAGAGAAGGCCTAGATGACCTGAGTGATAACCTTTGTAAAACAGTTTCTCATAAACCTGAAAGTCCATAAAAGTGTGAGCTGTTTATTAGAAGTGAGAACTTGAAGGCGAGGTGATGAACCTGTGAAACTCATTGGAATATAGTCCTGGTAATACAATCTCTGGTTCAAAGAGTATAAACAATCAAGCAACATGGGGCGGCTTTAAATGCCAGGCTGAGGAATTTATATCTTACCCAAGAGGCAAGAGGGAGCTGCTGAAGGCTTGTGAGCAGGGGAGTGACATGGTCAGCTGTGTCTCAGGAAGGTTATTTTGGCAGCTGTGTGGAAAGCTGCATTGGAGAGCAGTGATACTCAGACAAGGAGGGCAATGATGAGGTCATCACATTAGTCCAGGTGAGAGGTGATGAGGCCCTGAGAAGGGCCCTGGTCATATAAGTGGAGAGATGATGGTGATGGATGGGAGAGATGGGGAGGCAGAATCAACAGGAGTTAGCAGCTGATTAGATATGGGTGTGTGTGTGTGTGTGTGTGTGTGTGTGTGTGTGTGTGTGTGTGTGTAAGGGAGAGAGATGTCAAGGATGACTTAGAGGTTATAAATGTGGGGGAATGGGTTCCATCAACAAAAATAGAGAAGTTTTGGGGAGGAGTAGGTTTAGCAGAGGAAGATAATGACTTCTCTTTTGGACATATTAAGTTGGAGGTATCTACAGGACATCCCACAGACTGATTCCAGAGCTATTGTTTTTTTTCTATTCCGTGACAACTACAGGCTAAGAATGTTCATTCTTCTTTGTCTGCCTGTAAAGCACTATACTTTTTTTTTAATTCAAAATTATTTTATTTTCAGACTTGCATTCTCTCCCTCCTACATCCCCTCCTCCTCCTTGGTGAAAACAAGAAAAACAAAACCCCTATGACAAACATGTATAGTCAAGCAAAATAAATTCCTGTACTGGCCACGTCCAAAAAGAAATGTCTCAATCTATATTCTGAGGCCATTACCTCTGTATTAGGAAATAGGCAGCATGTTTCATCATGAGTCCTCTAGAATTGTGGTTGGTCATTGTACTGACCAGAGTTTGCAAGTCTTTCAAAGTTGTTTGTCTTTACAATTTTTCTATTATTGAATAAATTGTACTCCTGGTTCTGCTCACTTCATTCTGCATCAACTCATACAAATTTTCCCAGGTTTCTTTGAGTTCATATCCTCCATCATTTCTTTTTTCTACTGCTTAAATTAATTTATTTATAGTTTTCAACAATCACTTCCATAAGTTTTGAGTTTTAAATTTTTCTCCCCCTCTTTTCCTGCCTCCCTCCCCAAAACAGCATGCAATCTGATATAGGCTATATATATATATATATATCTATGTATATATATAATCTATATATACAGATATCTATATATCTGTATATATGTATATATATATGTTCCTATTAAACATATTTTCACATTAGTGATGTTGTAAGGAAGAATTAGAAGAAGAGGAGGAACCACAAGAAAGAGAAAACAAAATAAAACAGAAGAAAAAAAAAGAGCAAATAGTCTGCTTTGATCTACATTCAAACTCCATAGTTCTTTCTCTGGACGTGGATAGCATTTTCCATCATGAGTCTTTTGGAGTTGTCTTAGATCCTTGTATTGCTGAGAAGAGCCAAGTCTATCAAAGTTAGTCATCACACAACATGACTGTTCTGTGTACAACATTCTCCTGGTTCTGCTCACTTCACTCAGCCTCAGTCCACACAAGTGTTTCCAGGTTTTTCTGAAGTCTACTTCCTCATCATTTCTTATAGCACAATAGTATTCCATTACATTCATATACCACAATTTGTTCAGCCATTCCCCAGTTGATGGGCATCCCCTCAATTTCCAGTTCTTTGCCACCGCAAAAAGAACTGCTATAAATATTTTTGTGCATGTGGGTCTTTTCCCATTTTTATGATCTCTTTGGGATACAGCCCTAGAAGTGCTATTGCTGGGTCGAAGGGCATGCATATTTTATAGCCTTCTGGGCATAGTTACATATTGCTCTCCAAAATAGTTGGATCATTTCACAATTCCACCAACAATGCATTAGGGTTCCAATTTTTCCACACCTTCTCCAACATTTATCATTTTCCTGTTTTGTCATGTCGGCCAATCTGTTAGGTGTGATGTGGTACCTCAGAGTTGTTTTGATTTGTATTTCTTTAATCAGTAGTGATTTAGAGCATTTTTTTCATATGACCATAGGTGGCTTTAATTTCTTCATCTGAAAACTGCCTACTCATATCCTTTGACCATTTATCAACTGGGGATCCTCCATCATTTCTTACAGCACAATAGTGTTCCATTATATCGCATAACATAACTTATTCAGCCATTCCCCAATTGATGGATACCCCTCAGTTTCCAATTTGCCATTGCAAAAAGAGTTGTTATATTTGTGTACACACTGGTCCTTTTCCTCATTTTTTGATCTCTTTAGGGGTATAGAACAAGTAGGACTATCCATGGGTAAAGGGTATGTACAGTTTAATAACTTTTGGGGCACAATTCCATTGCTTCCCAGAACAACTGAACCAGTTCATAGATTCCACAAACAGGAGCATTGTAATAATAATAGCTAGCATTTATATAGTGGTTTAGCGTTTGCAATACAAATAGTATCTCATTTGATTCTCACAACGATCCCAAGAGGTAAGTGCTAGTATTATCCTCATTTTACGGGTGAGGAAGCTGAGGCAGACAGAAGTTAAGTGACTTGCCCAGAATCACCAAGCTGATAAGTATCTGAGGCTGAATTTGAACTCAAGTCTTCCTGATTTGAAGTTCGTTACTCAATACATTGTGCAATCTGAATGCCTCTGTACTTTTCAAAGTATTTTAGAAGCCATTATCAAGTTGGCCTTCATTTATCCAGAGGGTAGTCAGAGATAGTGGTCCTATCAGGTGCTGACTGCTATTGCAGATTCAAGAAGGTTTTTTTGGTTATTGTTTTTGTTACTGTTATCACAATAATCAGAAATCCATATCCATCAACAATAATTATCATTTGACTGTGTAACTCTGGGAGATCATATGACCTTTTTGTGCCCAGAGGAGTGCTCTGCTATGGTGGGTTACACAACAGTAGCCAATCTGCTTTGGTAGAGAGGGTTCCCTCTCAAAGAGATCTCCATGTCAATAGAATAACAAGTTTGGACCTCCCTCCCCAATTATTATCACTAATGTAACAAGGTGGGGTGTAGGGTGGCTGCCAAATTTATTGCAAGATAAATGTCTGGAAATGTCTACAATATAGGGGTCTGGAGCATGCCCAGAGTACCTCTGATGGTGTCTCCACAGGCAGGAGACTAGGGAGAAGACGTTATTTTTCCATGTTGAAGACACTATGGAGCTGCTTCAGGGAGAATTGTGATGAGGTGTAGACATTATATAACTGGTTTCAGGCAACTACATACTCGTGTAAAGCACAAGGAACATAAAGAAGAGGGTCTGGCTTTGATTGGCACAGGGCCGTGTGCCAGGAGTTTAGAGCACACAATAATGACCTAAAAATAGGGCACCTAACTCCTCTGGAAGCACAGAACTAATTTGGGGAAATCACACAAAGTTGGACATAATAAAATGAATACTAAAGGCAGGAAATGCTAAGGAAACAATACCTTCTTCAAGCTAGGAAGGTCAGGAAGGATGGGTCAAAGAAGCTGGGACTTGAGCCAGACCTTGTAAGACAGACAGAATATGGAGGGGCAATCAATTCATCAGTCAACAAGAACTTGCTAAGGGCTAACCATGTGCCAAGCACTGTGCTGGGAATGAGGATATAAGCACAAAGAATGAAACAATAACCTTTCACAAGGAGCCTACATTCTAATGGAGGAAAAAGCACGTGTGTGTATGTGCAAATAGACATGTGTATATATGCATGTGCATATCCATGTATAGATGTAGGTCTATATAGGCATATATATGTGTGTGTATATACACATACCTGTGTATGTATATAATGTATATATATGTATGTATGTATGTATCTGTATCTGTATCTATATATCAGCTAGGTGATACAGTGGATAGAGTCCCAGGCCTGGAATCAGGAAGACTCTTCCTCCTGAGTTCAAATCTGGCCGCAGACACTTACTAGCTGTGTGACCCTGGGCAAGTCACTTGACCCTTTTTGCCTCATCTGTAAAATGAGTTGGAGAAGGAAATGGCAAACCATTCCAGTATCTTTGCCAGGAATACTCCAAATAGGGTCACGGTCGGACGTGACTGAAAACAACTGAACAACAACAAAATGTGTGTGTGTGTGTGTGTGTGTGTATACACACATACATATACAATGTACACATGTATATATACAGACATATATATGTGGCATAAATTTAAAATTAATAAACACAAATATATACAAAGTAGTTTGTTGGGAAAGGGGCCTAGCATTTGGGGGAGATGAAGAAGGGCTTCAAGCAGAAGACGGTGGTTAAGTTATATCTCTTTTTTTTTTTTTTTTTTACTTTTTGGTGAGGCAATTGGGATTAAGTGACTTGCCCAGGGTCACACAGCTAGTAAGTGTCATATCAAGTGTCTGAGGCCAGATTTGAATTCAGGTCCTCCTGACTCCAAGGCCAGAGTTCTATCCACTGCACCACCTAGCTGCCCCAGTTAAGCTATATCTTAAAGGACGAGATGCACAGGTAGCAGAGTTAAGGAGGGAGTTCCAGCCAGTACAAGAGCATAGAGGTCAGTTTGTTTGGATCACGGAGAGGGAGAGGGAATAATCTCCAATGAGGCAAGAAAGATAGGTTAGGGCCAATTTATAAAAGGCTCTAAAAGTTCAGCAGAGGAGTTTGTATTTGATTCCACAGCAGGGATTCTTAAACTTTTTGTGTTATGGACCCCTTTGGCTGTCTGGTGAATCCTAGGAACCATTTCTCAGAATTGTTTTAAAATAAAATACATAGAATTACAAAAAAGCAACAATCCATTATATTAACAGTTATAGCACAGTGACCAGAGCACCGGCCCTGGAGTCAGGAGGACCTGAGGTCAAATCTGGCCTCAGACACTTGACACTAGCTGTGTGACCCTGGATAAGTCACTTAACCCCATTGCCTAGCCAAAAAAAAGTTATCAAAATATTACAAAGACCAGTTCATGGACCCTAGTTTATTTTTGTTTGTTTGTTTTTTAAAGTGATTTTCTTTTTTTTTTCTTTTTTATTTATTTATTTTTTTTAGTGAGGCAATTGGGGTTAAGTGACTTGCCCAAGGTCACACAGCCTAGTATGTGTCAAGTGTTTGGTCTGAGGCTGGATTTGAACTCAGGTCCTCCTGACTTCAGGGCCGGTGCTCTATCCACTGCACCACCTAGCTGCCCCTGTTTGTTTTTAGGCAATTGGGGTTAAGTGACTTGCTGAGGGTCACACAGCTAGTGAGTGTCAAGTGTCTTGTCTGAGGTCACATTTGAACTCAGGTCCTCCTGACTCCAAGGCCAGCACCCTATCCGCTGTGCCACCTAGCTGCCCCCAGGACCCTAAATTATTAAGGACCGCTTTCCTAGATACGAAAGAAAACCAATAGAGTTGACTGAGTAGGAGAGTCACATGGTCAGATCTTTGTGTAACCCCACTCCTACCCATATGGGTTTAGGGCTTTTTCCAGAAGAGGCCTCTGACTTTGCACACTGGAGATCTCTGAGAAGATGTAATTTCTTTTTCTTTTCTTTTCTTTTTTTTTTTTTATAGGCAAATGGGGTTAAGTGACTTGCCCAAGGTCACACAGCTAGTATGTGTCAACTGTTTGGTGTGAGGCCAGATTTGAACTCAGGTCCTCCTGACTTCAGGGCCGGTGCTCTATCCAAAGCACCACCTAGCTGCCCCCAGAAGATGTAATTTCTGATTGGAAAAGAAACTCTGGAGAGAGAAGACAGTCCAGACTGCGAATGATGCCATGAGACTTCTCAGGAACTATGGGCTTGGGGAAATTTGAGATTTCATCTTGACTCTTAGTCATAGAGCCCTCTGATTCTTGTGTGCTCTAAGCTAATCTTTGTAACTTCCCTGGTTACTGTTTTATGCCTTTCTTTGATAAATGGGTTTGCTCAATATCTGAGATTGTCTTTCGCATATTAAGTATTTGGTAGCAGGGAGGCAGAGATGGCCAAGGGTTAGCAACTGTTTACCCCTATTTGGGGACTATTTTCTTCTTGGGGTGAACAGGAAAGTGGCTTTTATTCCGAATCTCCTCTTGTATCCTTGGACTGCAAATATCCAATGCACACTAAGTAGATATTCTAGACCAAAGCACCTCTCGAAGACACAAGAATGAAGGGATGAAAGTCCAGCCATGACTCTCCTCTCAGTCTCCACTAAGGCAGAATTCATTCTATCTAGAGTCAAGGTGGGCCAGGTGTCAGATCATACATATCTAAATATATTCCTGCAACACAGGCTGCATGGATCCTTGTGACCCAGGTTTTCCATGTTACATGGTGATCTATGTTAGACATGCTTAAGAAAAAAATTACTGGCACCAGTATATAGGATGAACTGGAGTGACGAGAGGCTTGAAGCAATAATACAGGGAAATGGTGATGAGGACCAGACAATGTGGTAGTTGTGTGAGTGAAGAGAAGCAGTCAGATGAGTCAGATGGAAGAGACTTTGCAAAGATGGTAAGAGTTAGCAATTGACTGACTATGCAGGGTAAAGGAGAATCAAGGATAATACTGAAGTTATGAACCTTGGAGACTAAAAAGACAGTGATGCCTTTAACAGAATTAGGAAAGAGGGCAGGAGAGTTTCAGGCAGCTAGGTGGCACAGTGAATGAAGTGCCAGGTCTAGAATCAGGAAGACTAATCTTTCTGCCACCTTTCTGAATTGAAATCTGGCCTCAGAAACTTACTAGCTTTGTGACCCTTGGCAAGGCACTTCACCCTGTTTGCCTCAGTTTCCTCATCTATCTGAGCTGGAGAAGGAAATGGTAAACCACTCCAATATCTTTGCCAAGAAAATCCCAAATGCGCTCACGAAGGGTCAGATACAACTGAAAATAACAATAAAGGAGAGTTTAGAAGGAAAGATAATGTCTTGAGTAATGTACAGGTTGAGTTTGAGACATATTTAGTTTGAAATGTCCAATAAGAGATTGATGATGGAGGCTTCAGGGCCAGGTTTAAGGACTCCTATAAAACTACAGTAAGACTCAATTCCAAAATCCTATACCATTCTCTATCCCATGCCTCCAAACCTTGGTATTATATCCCATTTGTGGTAGCCTGCACCCTTTGATACTTAGTCCTTTTATCACTGTGGAATTTTAGCCTGTTTTCAGTTTTGTGATCAACGGTCCAGAGGAAATCCATGCACTGGCATGGAGCCAAGATGGTGGAGAAAAACCAGGAAGTTGACTGAGCTCTCCCCAGTTTCCCTTGGAAATGTTAAATCAAACCTCTAAACAAATTCTGGAGCTACAGAGCCTACAAAAAGATGAAGTGAAACCACTTTTCCAGCTTAAGATGACTTAGAAGGACTTCAGGAAGGGTCTGTCTCACTTGGGTAAAAGGGTAGTACAGCCCAGCACAGATGGTGTCTGAACAAGACAGTGGGAGGCTCTTTGTCACAGCACAGATCAACAACTGAGGCCCCTTGATCCTGGCTCAGCAGGTCAGTGGCACAGCAAGCCAGCTGTGGGGCCTTCAGGCCCAGTGCAGAAGGCAAACTACCAGTCCAGGAATCCTCAAACAATAGGTACAACTAGGTTAGGCCACCCCAGAGCAGTGGGCAAACTGCCAGCACCAGAGGCCCCAGGTGCAGGAAGCCAGTGACTAGGCCCTGGGCCCTCAGCATAAGAAACTTGGGATAGTGTCCCCTCTGCTGCAGGAGCAGAGCTCAACTATAGAAGCATAAAATAGAGTAAAAAATGAGTAAAAAACAGAAAAGAGCCCTGACCATAGAAAGCTACTATGGTGACAGGGAAACTCAAACACAAACTTAGAAGAGGACAACAATGTCAAAGTGCCTATGTGCAAAGCCTCAAAGGGGAAGAAGAATTGATCTCAAGCTCAAAAAGCATTCTTGAAAGAGCTCAAAAAGGATTTAAAAAATCAGGTAAGAGAGGTAGAAGAAAAAATGGGGAAAGAAATGAGAGTTATGCAAGAGAGAGTCAACAGCTTGGAAAAGGAAGGACAAAAATTGACTGAAGAAAACAATTCCTTAAAAAATACAATTGGCCAAATGGAAAAAAAAATCCACTGAAGAAAACAACTCCTTAAAAAGTAGAATTGACCAAATGGAAAAGGAGGTACAAAAGTTAGCTGAAGAAAATAATTCCTTAAAAATTAGAATTGGGCAAGTGGAAGCTAATGACTCCATGAGATATCAAGAATCAGTCAAACAAAATCAAAAGAATGAAAAAATAGAAGTGTAAAATACTTCATTGGAAAAACAACTGACCTGGAAAATAAATCCAGAAGATATAATTTAAGAATTATTAGACTACCTGAAAGCCATGATTAAAAAAAAAAAAAGAGCCTGGGGCAGCTAGGTGGTGCAAAGGATAGAGCACCAGCCCTGAAGTCAGGAGGACCTGAGTTCAATCTGGCCTCAGACCAAACACTTGACACTTACTAGCTGTGTGACCCTGGGCAAGTCACTTAACCCTAATTGCCTTAAAAAAAAAAAAAAAGCCTGGACAGCATCTTTCAAGAAATCATTAAGGAAAACTGCCCAGATATCCTAGAACCAGAGGATAAAATAGTCATTGAAAGAATCCACCAATCACCTCCTGAAAGATATCTCAAAATGAAAACTCCAAGGGATATTGTAGCCAAATTCCAGAGCTATTAGGTTAAGTAGAAAATATTGTAAGCAGCCAGAAAGAAATAATTTGAATGTCAAGAAGGCACAGTCAGAATTACATAGGACTTAGCAGCTTCTACATTAAAGAATCAGAGGGCTTGGAATATGATATTCTAGAAGGCAAAGGACCAAGAATCAACTACCCAGCAAAACTGAGCATAATCTTTCAGGGGAAAAGATGGATGTTTAATGAAATAAGGGACTTTGAATTTTCCTGATGAAAAGACCAGAGCTGAACAGAAAATTTTATCTTCAAATACAAGACTCAAGAAGCATAAAAAGGTAAACAGAAAAAAAACAACATGTTATTCAATAAGGTTAAACTGTTTACATCCCTACATGGGAAGATGATACTTGTAACTCTTGAGAACTGTATCTCTATTAGGGCAGTTAGAAGGAATATACATAGACAGAGGGTATGTGTATAAGTTGACTTCGATGTGATGATATAAAAAAAATTAAGGGATGAAAAAAGGATTGTACTGGGAGAAGAGGAAAGGTGGAGGCAGAATAGGGTAAATTATATCACATGAAAATGCACAAAAGACCTATTACAGTAGAGGGAAAAAAAGAGGTGGTGAGAATTGTTTGAACCTTATGCTCATCAGATTTGTCTCAAAGAGGAAATCACAGACACACTCAGTTTGGTATAGAAATTTATCTTACCCTATAGCAAAGTAGGAGGGGAAAGGGGAAAGAAAAGGAAAGGGGAGGCTGATAGAAGGGAAGGCAAAGTGAAGGAAGCAGTGGTCAAAAGCAAAACACTGGTGAGGTGGGACAGGGTGAAAGAAGAGAGAAAAGTATAAATGGGAAAAATAGGATGGAGGGAAATACACAGGAATCATAAATGTGAATATGAATGGGATAAACTCTCTCATAAAACAGAAGCAGATATGAGTGGATTAAAAACCAAAATCCTATAATATGTTATTTACAATAAACACATTTGAAGCAGAGAGATACAGAGTAAAGGTAAAAGGCTGGAGCAGCATAAATTATGCTTCAGCAGAAGTTAAAAAAAATGCAGGGGTAGCAATCCTGATCTCAGACAAAGGAAAAGCAAAAATAGATCTACTTATAAGAGATAAGGCAGGAAACTACATTTTGCTGAAAGGTATCATAGACAATGAAGTAATATCAATACCAAACATATATACACCAAGTGGTATAGCATCCAAATTCTTAGAGAAGTTAAGTGAATTACAGGGAGAAACAGGTAACAAAACTATACTAGTGGGGGACCTCAACTTTGCCCTCTCAGAACTAGATAAATCTAACTACAAAATAAGAAAGAAGTCAAGGAGGTGAGTAGAATTTTAGAAAAGTTAGATATGATAGACCTCTGGAGAAAACTGAATGCGAACAGAAAGGAATACCTTTTTCTCAGTGGTATATGGCACCTACTCAAAAATTGACCATATATTAGGGCATAAAAACCTCACAATCAAATGCAGAAAGGCAGAAATATTAAATGCACCATTTTCAGATCTTGATGCAATAAAAATTACATGTAACAGATAGAAAGACAGATTAAAAATTAATTGGAAACTAATCTAATCCTAAATAATGAGTGGATCAAACATCAAATCATAGAAACAATCAATAATTTCATCAAAGAAATTGATAATAATGAGACAACATACCAAAATTTATGGGATACAGCCAAAGCAGTTCTTAGGGGAAATTTTATATCTCTAAATGTGTGCATGATCAAAATAAAGAGTGATCAATGAGTTGGGCATCCAACTAAAAATCTAGAAAAAGAACAATTAAAAATCCCCAATTAAATACCAAATTAGAAATTCTGAAAATCAAAGGAGAGATTAATAAAATTGAAAGTAAGAAAACTATTGCACTAATAAATAAATAAAGAGCTTGTTTTATGAAAAAAAAAGCAAGAAAATAGATAAACCTTTGGTTAATTTGATTTAAAAAAGAAATAAGAAAACTAAATTACCAATATAAAAAATGAAAAGGGTGAATTCACCACCAATGAAGAGGAAATTAAAGACATAATTAGGAGCTATTTTACCCAAACTGTATGCCAACAAATCTGACAATCTATGTGAAATGGATGAATATTTAAAAAATGTAAATTGCTCAAATTAACAGAAGAAGAAATAAAATACTTAAATAACTCCATTTTAGAAAAAGCAATACAAGCCATCAATGAACTACCTAAGAAAAAATCTCCAGGGTGAGATGGATTTACAAATGAATTCTACCAAACATTTAAAGAACAATTAATTCCAGTACTATATAAATTATTTGGGAAAAGAGGCTAAGATGGAGTCCTACCAAATTCCTTTTATGATACAAATATGGTGCTGATACCTAAACCAGGAAGAGTCAAAACAGAGAAAGAAAATTGTAGGTCAGTTTCCCTAATACATATTGATGCAAAATTTAAAATTATTACAGTAATTTATCATGAGGATAATACACTATGACCAGGTGGGATTTATGCCAGGAATGCAGGGCTGGTTCAATATTAGGAAAACTATCAGCATAATTGACCATATTAATAACAAAATCAACAGAATCATATGATTATCTCAATAGCTGCAGAAAAAGTTTTCGACAGAATACAGCACCCATTCCTACTAAAAACACTGGAAAGCTTAAGAATAAATGGAATTTTCCATAAGATGATAAGTAGTATCTATCTAAAACCATCAGTAAGTACTATATGTACTTAAGTACTATAAGCTAGAAGCTTTCCCAATAAGATCAGGGGTGAAACAGGGATGACCATTATCATCACTATTATTCAATAATGTACTGGAAATATTAGTATTAGCAATAAGAGAAGAAAAAGAAATCAAAGGAATCAGAATGGGCAATGAGGAAACAAAACTATCACTCTTTGCACATGATATGATGGCATACTTAGAGAATCCTAAGGAATCAACTAACAAACTACTTGAAATAATTAACAACTTCAGCAAAGTTGCAGGATATAAAATAAACCCACATAAATCATTAACATTTCCACATATTACCAACAAAGCCCAGCAGCATGAGATAGAAAGAGAAATTCCATTTAAAATAACTGTACTCAATATAAAATATTAGGGGGTTGATGTGCCAAGACAAACCCAGGAATTACACGAACAAAAACCCTTTTCACACAAATAAAGTCAGATCCAAATAATCGGAAAAATATCAGTTGCTCATGGGTAGACTGAGCTAATATAATAAAAATGACAATTCTACCTAAATTAATTTACTTATTTAGTGCTATATTAATCAAACTACCAAAATTATTTTATAGAACTAGAAAAAAATTATAATGAAGTTCATCTGGAAGAGCAAAACGTCAAGAATATCAAGGGAATTAATGAAAAAAAAAATGCAAAAAAAGGTGGCCTAGCCATACCAGATCTGAAACTATACTATAAAGCAGCAATCATCAAAACTATTTCGTACTGGCTAACAAATAAAATGGTGGATCAGTGGAATAGGTTAGGTTTATAAGACACAGTAGTCAATGACTATAGTAATCTAACTGTTTGATAAACCAAAAGATCCCAGTTTCTGGGATAAGAACTCATTATTTGACAAAAACTGCTGGGAAAACTGGAAAGCAGTATAGCAGAAACTAGGCATAGACCATCTCACACTGTATACCAAGATAAAGTCAAAATAGGTACATGATTTAGACCATAAGCAAATTAGGAGAGCAAAGAATAGTTTGCCTGTCAGATCTATGGAGAAGGGAAGAATTTATGACCAAACAAGAGACAGAGAACATTATGAAATACAAAATGGATAATTCTGATTACATTAAATTAAAAAGTTTTTGCACAAACAAAACCAATGCAACCAAAGCTAGAAGGAAAGCAGAAAGATGGGAAATAATTTTTACAACCAGTGTCTCTGATAAAGGCCTCATTTCTAAAATATATAGAGAACTGAGTCAAATTTATAAGAACACAAGTCATTCTCCAATTGATAAATGGTCAGAGAATATGAACAGGCAGTTTTCAGATAAAGAAATTAAAGCTATCTATAGTTACATGAAAAAATGCTCTAAATCACTATTGATTAACAAATGTAAATCAAAATAACTCTGAGGTACCATTTCATACCTGTCAGATTGGCTAATATGTCAGAAAAGGAAAATGATAAATGTTGGAGAAGATGTAGGAAAATTGGAACACTAATACATTGTTGGTGGAGTTGTGAACTGATCCCACCATTCTGGAGAGCAATTTGGAACCATGCCCATAGGGCTATAAAACTGTACATACCCTTTTATCCAGCAATACCACTACTAGAACTGTATCCCAAACAAATTATAAAAAACGGAAAAGGACCCATATTCACAAAAATATTTATAGCAATTCTTTTTGTGGTGACCAAGAATTGGAAATTGAGGGGATGCCCATCAATTAGGGAATGACTGGACAAGTTGTGGTATATGAATGTAATGGAATACTATTATACTCTAAGGAATGATGAGCAGGTGGACTTCAGAAAAACCTGGAAAGACTTACATGAGCTGATATTGAGTGAAGTGAGCAGAGCCAGGAGAACATTGTACACAGTAACAGCAACATTGTGTGATGACTAACGTTGGTAAACTTGGCTGTTCTCTGCCATACAATGATCTAAGATAATTCCAAAAGAGTCATGATGGAAAATACTATCCATATCCGGAGAAAGAACTATGAATTATTAATGAAAAAAAATGCAAATGGAAGCATACTATTTTCATTTTTTTGTTTTTTTGTTTCTTCTTTCTTATGGTTTTTCCCTTTTGTTCTTATTCTTCTTTCACAACATGACTAATGTGAAAATATGTTTAACACAATTGTATATGTATAACCTATATCACATTGTTTGCTGTCTTGGGGAGAGGAGGGAGGGAGGGAGAAAAATTTGGAATTTAAAATCTTATAAAAATGAATGTTGAAAACTACCTTTACATGTAATTGGAAAAAATAAAATACTGTTAAGTGGGGAAAAAAAGAAATAATTTTTTAAAAAAAATCCATGCACTCTAAAAGCTCATCACAGGGTAAGTCCCTTACTCTTCTCATTTCGTCCTCAACACCAACACTGACTCCTCCCCTCCAGTGAAAACCCCAAAACCCCACACTTCCTATTTTTATCCTTAGTTATTACCACACTGGCCACACCCTCAACACACCCCAATACTGCTTCCCAATGATGAAGACAGATGGATCCTGTCCACATTCCAAACACCCTTATAGGCCTCCTTAATCCAGTTAAACAAACATTTATTAAACGACTATTTTGTGTTAGGCACTGGGGAGAGGAAGAAGAGGTAAGTCTTACCCTCAAAGATTTTATAGTCTAATGGAGGGAAAGGTTGCATTCACAATAAGTATGATTCGAGGTAAAATTTGATAAGAGCAGAGGAGAAACCCAAAGTGCTCCAGGAAAATGTGAGGAGAAAGAGATCACTTTCAACTGTAGGGATAAGTGATTCATGGAGGAGCTGGGTCATCCACAGAAATAGGCAAGTCGGGAGGAGGGGCAGGCTTTGGGAAAAAGTGAATGAGTTCAGTTTTGGGCATGTTGGGTCTAAGATTTAACATGCTTTGGGATTAATTTCCATTCTGACGCAAGGTCACCCTGAAAGCCTATTTTCTCCAACCCTTGGGCCCTATCCCAATACAATTGAGCCCCTTTCCCTCCTCTCCAGTGACTGGACCCAGCTGGTTTCACTCTCCCCAGGATGTAAGACGTCCTCTCCCCTTGGGGGCTGGCCAGAATAAAAAGAAGAGGGGAACAAAGCTCTTTTCCATTACCCTATCTCTGCCCATCCGGTTTGGGCACAGCATGGAACAGCTGAGGCCTTGGAGCAGGCCCTGGGCAGCTGCTGGGAACCGGGGAGGTCAGGGTAAGCCAGGGAATGTTTGGGCCCCTGTGGGAGTCTTCCCTAGCTACTCTGGGGCCTGGGCAGTCCTGTCCTGGTTGAAGTCATCACTACTCCCACAAGGCCCTATTGTGAGTCTTCAGCTGGGCAGATTTTGTCTCATTAAAGAAAGAATCCAAAGAGAATATAACTCCCGCATTGGATAGTATGAGAACCAAAGATGGCCCCCACCTGGCTCACCACCCCCTGAGGCCCTAACCTTGTCCCGGCCTACCTCTTTACTGGAAAACAAAATTGTGTCCTTGCCCTGCGCAGGCAGGAAACTGCAGGATCAGACAAGTTATTGTAAAGCCTAGGAATTCAGCAGCAGCCAGACCCTGGACATCTGTTCTCCTTATGACCCCTACCCCACTCCCTGCCTTTCCTGGACTAACCAAGCCCAGGCAAGTAGCTGTTGTTTCTATTACCATTGCTCCTGAGGACAGAGAGCCTATCTTTCCACCCCCCATACACAGGATAGCCTCATCACCACCTACGTGCTACCTTTACTTGGCCTGAATTTTCTCTTTTCCTTTGAAGTTCCAAGATCTAGACTTTTTTCAAGAGCCAGCTGAAGGGTTACTTATTCTTGGAAGCTTTTCTTGACTACTCCAGGCCAATGTGATTTCTCCCAATTTTGACTCCTGCAGAGTACATGATGGCATAACTGGACCTCTTAGTAGTTGGTAATGTGTGATATTTTTTTCTCATTCTGTCTTTCTAACTGAGCTCTGCTGAGTTCATTTCATTTATTCATTCCCTATTTACTGTGTTCAATGCATTATTTTGGCTGGGGAATACACAAAGTTTAGATAGGACATGGTCTTTATCATGTAGGGGTGATAAAACACAAACACAGATAACGACAATACATAATATCACAGGGGACATACACGTAAGAGTAACAAAGCAAAGCTCTACTGGAAGTGAAAGGGCTCTGGACTTGGAATCAGGAGAGACCTGGGTCCCAATTATAGTTGGAAGGTCATGGGCAAGTCACAACCCATCTTGAACCTCATTTTTCTGATCTGTAAAATGAGGATATTCCTAGAGTACTTTTTTTTTTCCAGAGTACTTTTTTTTCCCCATCAACTCATAGCCTTATATTACACTTTTCTGTGTACTGGTAGTATCCCTTTCCCTGTAGAATGAAACTTTCTTGACTGATTCATTTTTATCTTTACTCCTAGGGTCTTGCTTGAGAAAGCAAGTAGGGGCTTAATGTTTGTTGAATTGTGAGGACTAAATGAGAAAACATATGTAAAATATATAAAGACTTCCTAGAGGAAGTGGAATTTAAATTATGTTTTAAAGGATGGATAAGAATTCTACAGACAAAAAGTTAATAGTGAGGGCATTCCAGGCATAGAGAATAGTTTGAGGAAATTCAAAGGCACACGGCCGCCCCAGGAGCATAGAATAGTCTATGGCTGGAGTGTAATACTTGAAGGGGGTACAAGACGAGATAAAACTGGAAAGACAGGGTAGTAGATAGTGGCTATTAAAACTTAAATCTGCACTAAGACTTTTGGATACCTTGTAAATACAAAATAAACACAAAGTTTTGGGGTGGGGCTCTAACATAGTGTGTGTGTGTATATGTATGTATCAAAAAAAAGACATTCTATAGGAAGTAGAACTTGAGTTGAACCTTGAAGGGTGGGAATTAACATTCCTGTCTAAGGGGACAGCCTATGAAAAGCGTGGAGGTGGGAGATATAATGTCATACATGGGAAATATCAGGCCAATTTCTCTGGAACATATAGAATATGATGGATGGCAATATGTAATCCAGTGGTGTCAATCTCAATTAGAAATAGATCTTTGCCAGTAGCACGTTGACTTAGAAAACCACAAACCAACACTGTTTATGTTTTATTGTATTTTTATTTATTTTGTTACACATTTCCCAATTACATTTTAATCTGGTTCAGCTGTACTTGGGAGTTTTGCAAGCTGCATGTTTCCTGATGGCCACGAGGTTGACACTTTTGTGTAATCAATGCACAAGGGAAATTGGAGTCAAACGGTGAAGTTAAGTGCCAAACAGAGATTAATTTAGATGAAGTAGGGAGCCAGTAAAGCTTCCTGATCAGGGGGACAACATTTTATACACTTTACATAATATATACTTTTAGAAATCTCAGTTTGGCTGCAGCAGACTGTGGAGAGGGGAGAATTGAAGCAGGCAGCTTAAGTAGGAGGCTGTTGGACTATTAGGTAATAGCCCAGGTGAGAGGTGATGAATGGGTAGGAGCCATGTGATTGGAGATGAAGAGACAGATTCAAAGATATTGTGGAGGTAGAATCAACAACACTTGGCAATTGATTAGATGTGGAGGAGTAAGTGAAAATGAAGTCTAGGATGATAATAATAATAATAATAGCTAACATTTATATAGCGCTTACTATGAGCCAGATACTGTGCTTAAGGACTTTACAATTAATATTTTATTTGATCCTCAAAACAACCCTGAGATATTGGTGCTATTATTATCTCCATTTTACAGATGAGGAAACTGAGGCATCAGCAGTTAAGTGACTTGCCCAGGGTCACATGACTAGTAAGTGTCTGAAACCTGATTTGAATTCAGGTTTTCCGGACTCCAGGCCCAGCACTTTATCAACTGTATCATCCAGCTAAATGACTAAGAAGTGGTGAACCTGGGTACCCAGAGAATGGTATAAAATGGGGTTAATACTTGTACTTCCTCCTTCACAGAGTTATCATTAGAAAATGTGTGTTGCAAACCTTATAGCATTAAAGAAATGTTAGTTGAGCTGTTATGGATATCCTAGATAGAAATAAGGAAGTTAGCAGTCTAGGTAGGCTTAGTAGGGAAACCTAATGACTTAAGTTTTGGATATTTTGAGTTTCATATGCTAATGACATATCCAGGTAATGATGTCTAGGAAGCAGCTGTTGATTCAGGACTAGAGATCAGGAGAGAGATGAGGGAGATATGTAAACATGAGAGTTATCTACCTAGATAGAGATCTTAGCTGAGCCTGTAAGAGCTGATGAGATAATGCTCATACAATTATAGAGAGAAGAGGTATGAGACCAAAACACAGCCCAGAGACACACTGATACTTGTGAAAAAAGCAAGACAAAGATGACAATACCACAAAGGAACCTAAGAAGGAATAGGGTGTATACAGTGTAGGGGAGGACCAGAAGAGCAGTCTCACAAGATTCCATGGAGAAGAGAATATCCAAGAGGAAATTCTCAGGTTGATTTGTCCAATCCTGACTTTTCTCCTGTCCTCTAGTCTCACATCAGCAACTGCCTATTGGACGTGCCAAACTGGACATTCCATAGGTATCTTAACTCAACTTGTTCAAAACAGAACTCTTTATCTTTTTCTTTAAACCCTCCCCTCTTCTGAACTTCGCAATTACTGTAGAGGACACCACCATCCTCCTGGTCATCTGAGATTCCATTACCAATGTCATCCTTATTCCTTACTCACCCCCTATGTACAATCTGGTGCCAATCTCGTGGTTTCTATTTTCACAGCACCTCTTATCAATGTCCTTTCTCTCTGCTTACACCGCCACCACTCTGGAACAGGCTCTTTCAGAGATGACTGAAATAGCCTTCTAATTGGTTTTCCTACTTCAAGTCTTTCCCCACTCCAGGACATCTTCCATTAGGCTGCCAGAGTAATCTTCCTAAAATGAAAGTCACCCCAATGTTCAATAAACTCTTGGGACTCCCTATTACCCCCAAGATCAAATACAAAATTCTCTGTTTGGCTTTTAAAGTCCTTTACAACCTAGCCCCTTCTTACCTTTCTGGTCTTCTTATGCTTGACTCCCCTCTACACATTCAATGTTCTAGCAAGACAGGTCTTGTTATTCCTCACACTTGCCACTCCATCTTGAAGACTTGGAGGCTTTTCAATGGCTCTCATGCTCTCTCTCCTGATATCTGCCTTCCTCAGCTTTCTACAAGACTCGGCTCAAATCCTATCTCTTTCAAGGGGACTTTCCTGGTTCCCCTTTCCTTCCCCAAATGCAAATGCTTTCCCTCTGAGATTATCTCCCCTTTACACTGTTACTTATCTTATATGTACATAATTATTTGCATGTTGTTTCCCCATTGGATTGTGAGATCCTTGAGGACAGAACCCATGGTTTTTTTAAATTTTATTAGCATTCGTAGCACTTAGCACTATGCCTAATACATAATAAGCACTTAATAAATGCTTGTTGAATGACTGACTGGTCAACTTCATCAAATGCTTTAGTTCAAGGAGAATAAGGACTAAGAAAAGGCTATTAGATTTTGTTATTAAAAAATCGATCATTGGTAACCTTGGGATAAGCAGTTTTAGTCAAATGATAGGATTGAAAGGAGGTGGAGAGATAAATGGGAGATGAGAAAGTGGAGGCAATGAGTGTAAACAATTTCTTTTAGGAGTTAGATTGTGAAAAGGAAGAGATCTAGAATAATAGCTTGAAGGGATGGTATAATAAGGTAGAAGGTTTCTTTTTTTTTTAAAAGGTTGAGGGAGATCTGCTAGAGAATGTAGAGAGAGAAGAGGGCCAAAGAGAGATGCTTGAAGATATCCACATATTGGAAAGTGTTCTAGGGAAGAAGGAGCCATTGGAGTGAAGGAGTGGTTGGAGAAGTGGAAGGAGAACCAAGGGTGTCTCTGAAACCAAAGGAGGAAAGAGCATCTGTTTGGATAGAGTGGTCAAATTTGTAAAAAGCTAGCTTCACTGAAGTCAAGGAGGATAAGGATTGAAAAAGGCAGATTTGAACATCATAAGGTCACCCGTGACCTGAAAGAAAGCAGTTTCAGCAGAGTAATGGAGGGGAAAGACAGATTTCAAGGGGTTGAGAAGATAATGGATGAAATAGAAGTTTAAACCATGAATATAAACTTTAAAAAAAATGTTCAGTAGTGAAGTAGAAGAGAGCAATGGGACAATAATTTAATCAGATTTAAATAACGGGTAGAAATTAAATAGATGGGAGTAGGGAATATTATCTTGATCATGGTCATCAACAACATGGGAATAGGAACTAAGTCCAGGTCTCAGATTTTTGTCCTCACTTGGGACCTATTTCTTCATTCTAGTGATGAGGTCCCAACAATGGCAAATGCAACAAGTGCTTTGAGGGAGTGCTTTTGTGGGCCATGCCCCTCTGCCCTAGTGGTGATGCATGTTTCCATATCTTAAGTATCTGCACTTTTCACCACCCCTTCATGCCATAATAGACCACTTTGGCAAGTTGTCATGACCAAATAATTCCCCACCTAGTGGCCAACTCTCCAGTAATGGAGGAGCCTCTGCAAGCGTAGCTAGACTGACCTCAGGCATGCAATCCATGTTGAAGGGTCTATCCTTCACCCCATTCCTGCTGCGGAGGGCCTAGTAGAGCTTGCACTTCATTGGTCTAACATTTAAAAGCCCAGGGTTCCCTCTATACCCTAATGAGGCATGAGTCAGAGAAAGACTTTTATATGATAACCATAATATACAACATTAAGTGCCTCATTAAATGCAGTAGAGAGGAAAACTGAGCTATTCCTCCAACGGTAAAGGGCAGCATGACATGGTGACAATGCCACTGGATTCTAGTCAGAAGAACTTGGTTGAAATCCCAGCTCTGAGATTCCCTAGCCATGTTACTGTAGTCAAGTCACTTTTTTTGAGCCTCAGTTTCCTTCTCGTGAAAATTAGTCAGAAGTACTATTTGTCATATGGGATGGCTCTCTGGGATGGCTAGGGGAAGGATGTATGAGATACTATGGTGATGTAAGAGACAAAAAATATCATCTGGGCATGGTCTGTGATCTATAGTGCGATCTGTGACTTTCTGGGATGAGAGGATGAAAAACTCTGGCTATATGATGTCTTACTGATCCTTGGGGCTCGATTCATGACCTTGGGACACAAACTGCTAAGCTGACGTAGCCCATGGTAGAAGGCAGCTGCTACCCTAAATCAACAACCAACAGGTGTCAGAAACTGGCTCCAGATCCTGGACTACTGCAAGGGGATATGGGGGAGGATGGCAAAGGGCAAATGGCTTTGGCAACACTGGTCTTTCTGCCTTGCCCTTCCAGGAAGGCATTCAAGGGCAGCGGCAGCGGAGAGAGCAATGAATGGTCCTTTGTCCATCTCCAGGAAAGGAGGGGTTCACAGCAGTTCAGTCCAGCAATGATCTCCCCTCCTCTCAACACAGTTGCTAATGAACAGCTGGAGTGACCACTGCAGAGTGGGGAGGGACTTGACCTTGGTAGCAGGTGAAGGAGAGGGCACTGGGCCAAGGAGGGCCAGACTGGTGGGAAACTGGGAAAGCCCTGGCAGGAAGCATTCTTGAGCACAGTGGAAAGAACACAAGTTACATGAAGTTGGGTAAATCACTTCACTCCTCTTGGAACTCTTGGTCTAGAGCAGGGATTCTTAGCCTGGAGTCTGTGATAGATTTGGGGAGAAAGTTTGTGACCTTGGATGGAAAAAATACATCTTTATTTCAATATAATTGATTTTCTTTGTATTCTTATTCATTTCACTTTATGAATTTAAAAACATTATTCTAAAACAGACAACATTATTCTGAGAAGGGGTCCATAGGCTTCACCAGACTGTCAAAGGGTTCCCAGCCCAAAGAGGTTAAGAACCCTGGTCTAGATCCATAGTTTCCTGGCTCCCAAACCTGTGATGGATATATGTGTTGCAAACACCCACACCTCTTACTGGTGGGGTACCTTAGTATAATGAAAAGAGCGTTAGATTGAAGGGCAGAGGACCTGAGTGTGAATCTCAATCTGTGTTCCCTTCTAACTCTAAATCCTATGATCCTATAATGTCTGTGAAAGCTACAAAGCAGTGTGCTTGAACGAGGGATCATTCTTTTTTGTTCGATCCTCTACTAAATTTCTTCTATGATGCCTTATGACGGCATGGAAGCGACTTTGCGTTCTCAAAGTGGGTGCTGGCGGAGCCCAAGTTCTGTAAAATTCTACCAAGCTTGAGAGTCTTTGAGGCAGTCCAAGCAATATATTGAGATTGCTATCTGAGGACAAAACTAGTTAAGTATGGAGAGGCTCTTCACCAGTAGATCAGTCACCAGGTGATGAATTATTTAATGAGAAATATGTATTTACATGACACAATGACAGCCCAAGAAACAACAAAAATATAAAATGGCCGTGATATACTTAGAAAACCTTATAGAAACAAATCAAAAACTACTTGAAATAATCAACAACTTCAGCAAAGTTGCAGGATATAAAACGAACCCACATAAATCATTAGCATTTCCACATATTATTAACAAAGTCCGACAGTAAGAGATAGAAAGAGAAATTCCATTTAAAGTTACTGTAGACATTATAAAATATTTGAGAGTCTACCCGCCAAAACAAACCCAGGAACTATATGAACACAATTACAAAACACTTTTCCCACAAATAAAGTCAGATCTAAATAATAGGAAAAACATCAGTTGCTCGGGGGTAGGCTGAGCTAATATAATAAAAATAACAATTCTACCTAAATTTACTTATTTATTCAGTGCTATACCAGTCAAACTACCAAGAAATTATTTTATAGAACTAGAAAAAAATAATAATGAAGTTCATCTGGAAGAATGAAAGGTCAAAAATACCAAAAGAATTAATGAAAAAATGCAAAAAAGGTGGCCTAGCCATACCAGATCTAAAACTATATTATAAAGCAGCCATCATCAAAATTATTTGGTACTGGCTAAAAAATAGAGTGGTGGATCAGTGGAATAGGTTAGGTACACAAGACAGTAGTCAATGACTATAGTAATCTGCTGTTTGATAAACCCAAAGACCCCAGCTTCTGGGATAAGAACTCACTTTTGAAAAAACTACTGGGAAAACTGGAAAATAGTATGGCAGATACTAGGCATAGACCAACATCTCACACTGTATACCAAAACAAAGTCAAAATGAGTACATGATTTAGATATAAAGGTTGATATTATAAGCAAACTAGGAGAGCAAGGAATAGTTTACTTGTCAGATTTATGGAGAATGGAAGAATTTATGACCAAACAAGAGATATGGATAATTTTGAATACATTAAATTGAAAAGTTTTTGCACAAACAAAGCCAATGCAACCAAGATTAGGAGGGAAGCAGAAAACTGGGAAAGAATTTTTACAACCAGTATCTCTGATAAAGGCCTCATTTCTAAAATATATGGAGAACTGAGTCAAATTTATAAGAATACAAGTTATTCCCCAAATGATAAATGGTCAAAGGATATGAATAGGCAGTTTTCAGATGAAGAAATTAAAGCTATCTATAGTCATATGAAAAAAATGCTCTTAATCACTATTGATCAGAGAAATGCAAATCAAAACAACTCTGAGGTACCACATCACACCTATCAGATTGGCTAACATGACAAAATAGGAAAGTGATAAATGTTGGAGAAGATATGGGAAAATTGGAACACTAATGCATTGTTGGTGGAGTTGTGAACTGATCCAACCATTCTGGAGAGTAATTTGGAACTATGCACAAAGGGCTATAAAACTATGCAATTGACAGAGCAATACCACTGCTAGGTCTGTATCCCAAAGAGATCGTACAAATGGGAAAAGGACCCACATGTTAAAAAATATTTGTAGCAGCTCTTTTTGTGGTGGCCAAGAACTGAAAATTGAGGGGATACCCATTAGTTGGGGAATGTCTGAACAAGTTGTGGTATATGAATGTAATGGAATACTATTGTGACATAAGAAATGATGAGCAAGTGGACTTCAGAAAAACCTGGAAAGACTTATATGACCTGATGCTGAGTGAAGTGAGCAGAACCAGGAGAACATTGTACACAATAACAGCCACATTGTGCGATGACTAACTTTGATAGACTTATCTCTTCTTAGCAATGCAAGGATATGACAACTCCAAAAGACTCATGATGGACAATGCTGTCCACATTCAGAAAAAGAACTATGGTGCCTGAATGGAGATCAAAGCATATTATTTGCTTTCTCTCTCTTTTTTTTTGTTTCTTCTTTCTTGTGGTTTCTCCCATTGATTCTAATTCTTCTTTTCACATTACTAATGTGAAAATAGGTTTACTATGAATGTATATGTTGATCCTATATCAATTCACATGCTGTCTTGGGGTGGGGGAAGGGCAGAGATGGAGAGAAAATTTAGAACTCAACATCTTATGGAAGTGATTGTTGAAAACTATCTATCTATCCGTCTGTCTGTCTGTCTATCTATCTATAATGGCCTTTGGTCAGTTATAGACACATTTCACTTCAGCAGTGGTGATATCAGAATGTTGAATTCTAAGAATTACCCTGTCAATATTGAATTAGCCATTGGTATTTTATATAAGAGATCTTTATCTAGTGAGTCTCTCTGAATCCAACATTATATTGTAGTCTCACTGTAAATGAAATCAGAAGACACAAGGAAGTTATAGTTAGATGGGAGGATGGCTCACAGTTTCTCCCAGGGGAAGCAAAGGATTTGGAAGAGTTGGTTTCATGAAATGCCCAAAGGCAATAAGAGCCATCATTTGGACACAGGGTTATCTTGCCTTGTAGCATTCAAGATGAACATAGACAAAAAGAACACTATGAAGACAATTTCAGTTTGTGTACCAGCAACTGTTGAGGAGGATGAAGAAATTCCAGCATTTCCTAGACAGGGTTAACAGATGGAAAGCAGTTGCCACAAAGGAGAGGTCAAGAGAGTACAGAAACCTCTTTATCTAGCAATTATTTGTTTAGTGGAGAAACTGGAAGCCTAAGTCAACACAAGTTTATAGCACAAGCTCATTTGTAAATCATTATAGAAGGGGTTGGTGGAAGTACTATCATATCAAAATAATGTAGCACTCTGTCTGGTTTTACTCTCTGTGCTAGCACTGGACTGGCTGGTGAGGCTTCCAGAGGACAAAATACTATTTCTCCTCTCAGGGTTTAGGGATAACCTTAGGGAGTAGGATAGGGGGAAATTGTGATTTCTAATACTAATCTCTCATAAGCCTCTATCTGGTTTGTACTTCAGTAATGATTAACCAGTTGCTATCGATTAGCTTTTACAAAAGGATATTTAATGAGAAAGATAGCAAGAACAGAGGTTATAAAAAGTTTCCCAACCTGGGGTTGAACTCTCTCCTCTGCACATGTTCAATGCCTGGGAAGGGTGGGCTCAAACCTAGAGCACAAAGGTAGTGAGGCACATATGTAGGGAATACATGTGGCAGACAGGTACCTTGTGACTCCTCTACTTAGGAATCCTTTTTCCTCTCTAAGTTCCCACCACATTCACTTCAGAGAGTGAAGCAGGAAGTGCATGAGTCACTCCCTTGTTCAAATAGACAAACTCCTTACAGGGTGCAGTGATTTAGCTAACAAGTCGATCCCTGGTGGTCTGAATCTAGCAGGTCACTTGGCTGCTAATATTGCCAATTCCAGTTGTTAGTGAGACCTCACAGATGGATATCTTGCACTCATTGGTCACCTGGACACTTTTCTTATAATGCCCACCAGTCTACACTTTCCTTATAGAATACTCATTTGCCTGAGATTGGGAAAAAATAAACATAAAAGAGACAAAAGAAGCTAGTTGATTGTTGTCCTTTGTCCTTGAAGACCAAAATGACATCACTATGTTAGAGTCAAGTTACAGTGTGTCCAGATGTGGCTGATCAGACCAATAGGAGCTCAGAAGGCTCTATCACAGGTCAGGCACAAATAGCCCACGTGAACATTTGGGATGGATTCTCTAAATTTGCACATCTCCTGTTTCTTTTGAACTACTTCAATTCTGCTTTGCAAGGTAAAAATGGTAAAATGGTATAGATGATGTCTTTCGATTTGTGCATAAATTGGATTGAAGCAAGGCAGAGTTGCACAAAATTGTCAGCCTCGATCTCTCTTCCAGAGTCGTCACAGTCTGGTGACAGTACAGAGTCAAGACAATTGGTGATGACTGGAGATGCAGTGGATGACTTTGGTGTCTTTGATGTCTAGTCAAGCTCTAAGCACTCCCCAGCGCCTGCTTCAGCTGCCTTCATAGCCATTGGAACTAATTGTTCTCATTCACCCATTCCACCAGGGGATGTCTTCACATGCTAAGGGTACACACCCCCTAGTTCATTGATGAGTTTGAAACCTCTCAGTTATCCTCAACCTGGTTTAGCCCGTCTGCTGAAATGGTTTGCTGGGGAGTGACTGATGCACATGCTACAGCTTCTTGGAGCCACAGGTGAGAGTTAGGTGGATCAGGTAGACACCAAAGGTGGAAAGCAGCCCTCACACCAGAAGTGCTAGTCCTCCCACGACACACACTACACCCTATAGTGCCCACTGGTCTACATTTTCCTTGTAGAATACTCATTTGCCTGAGATCAGGAAAGAATAAACACAAAAGAGACAAAGGAAACAGAAGCACCATGGATATGTGGCCACCATGAAGGAGACAGGGCAGATAATATCAGGCAGCCTGCAACTGCTTTCTGGTTTTAGTTGCAGGTCTCCCCCACCTGCAGAGTTGCCTCTAAAGCATGACCTAGACACAGCAAAGAAAGATCTGGGACAAATCTTAGAGAACCGTGGTAGTAACAGAGGAACTCAGAGAAGTGTGGGAGCAACAGAACAAGGTCAAGAATTGTGGGAAAGAGAGAGTGAGCCCAACAGGAGCAACAGCTGCTCTCCCTCCCTGCCACGGATTGCAAGGCCATCAGGAGATAATTCCAAACTCTGGAACCTCCTCTGCCTGATTAGAGAGGGTATAGGGAAAAAGAAGTTGGTCAAGCTAAGCAGTTTCTTTATACTTTCGCTGTTCAAAAGATTTCTTATATTATCTTTTTTTTTCTGCTATGCTATCAGTCTCATAATTAGCTTACTGTTTTAATAAATCACGTGGCCACTCATAAGCCAATCATCTTATTCTTATAAATGAAGTTAATTGATTGACAGTGGGAGATTTCTCAGATACAGTATGGGATCTCAGGGCACAGAGGGAAGATTTTCATATTTTAGCAACTTTGCAGCACATTCCAGATCGTACTCTTTTTGTTTGTTTGTTTTTTTAGGCAATTGGGGTTAAGTGACTTGCCCAGGGTCACACAGCTAGTAAGTGTCAAGTGTTTGGTCTGAGGCCAGATTGAACTCAGGTCCTCCTGACTTTAGGGCTGGTGCTCTATCTACTGTGCCACCTAGCTGCCCCTCCAGATCATACTCTTAAACCAATAGATAGAACCTGGGGGCAGTAGTGTTGCCACATGAGCGCAGGAGAGCCTGGGGAAGTGGGAGCGAATAGAATTCTGGGTTGGTAGACTGAGCATCTCCTGGTGCTGAGTTTGCACACAAAAAGATCAATATAGCCCTCCGTTGGCCTTTCTGCGTCTTTCCTTTCTGACAAAGATCTAGACAAGAAATACTATAAGCACCTAGGTAGGGGACTGACATTATTTACCCTAGCTCTTTCATGGTGGCCACATGTCTGTGGTGCTTCTGTTTCCTTTGTCTCTTTTGTGTTTATTCTTTCCTGATCTCAGGCAAATGAGCATTCTATAAGGAAAATGTAGACCAGTGGGCACTATAGGGTGTAGTGTGTGTCGTGGGAGGACTAGCACTTCCGGTGTGAGAGCTGCTTTCCGCCTTTGATGTCTACCTGATCCACCTAACTCTCACCTGTGGCTCCAAGAAGCTGTAGCATGTGCAGCAGCCACTCTGCAGCAAACCATTTTAGCAGACGGGCTAAACCAGGTTGAGGATAACTGAGGGGTCTCAAACCTGTCGGTGAATTGGGGGGTGTCTACCCCAAGCATGTGAAGACATCCCCTGGTGGAATGGGTGAATGAGAACAATTTGTTCCAATGGCCATGAAGGCAACTGAAGTAAACGCTATGGAAGACCAAGCTTCTCTCTCTGAGTGAAGCTGGAAAAAAAAGGTGGAATAGGGCAATAAATAGGTGGAAAGTTTTTCACTAAATAAGGGATAGAGAGTATTACAGAAGATGAAATGCACAATTTTGATTATGTATAATTTTAAAAGTTTTTATACAAACAAAACCATTGCAGTGAAAAATTAGAAGGGAAATGAGTAACTGGGGAAAAAATCTTTGCAGCAAGTTTTTCTGATAAAGACCTCATTTCCAAGATATATAAGAAAGATATACGAAAGATTTAAATGTAAAATAACAGCCATCCCTAAAATGATAAATGGTCAAAGGATATGAATAGTTTTCAAAGGAAGAGATCCAAGTTATTAATATTTATATGAAAATTGCTCCAGATCACTAATAATTATAGCAATGCAAACTCAAGCAACGTTGAGGTTCTACAACTCACACCCATCAGATTGGCATAGATGACAATTATGGAAAAAGACAAATACTGGAGGAATTTTGGCTTTGTGAATACAGGCTTATTAATTAATTGTTGGTAAATTGGTTTAACCATTCTGAAAAGCAATTTGGAAATGTGCCCTAAAAGTCACTAAACCATGTCTACCTTTTAGCTCAGCAACACACTACTTTGATACCCCAAAGAAATCAAAGAATGAAGAAAAGGATCCATATGTAATCTAATACTTATAGCAGCCTTTTGTAGTGGCAACAAATTGGAAACTGAGGGAGTACCCATCAACTGGGGAAATGACTGAACAAATCATGGTATATTAATATAATAGAATGCTATTATGCTATAAAATTATGAGGGGGCCTGGTTTCAGAGAAACTTGGGGAGACTTGTACGAACTAAGGCAGAGTAAAGTGAGAACCAAGAGAAGAATTGTGCAATACAGCAACAAAATTGTAAAGACAAACAACTTAAGAGCTCAGATCGTACAGTAACCAACCACAATTGAAAAAGATCAGTGATGTAGAATGCTACCCTCTTGGACTCAAGATGCAGAAGCAGATGTAACATTTTTGGACACAGACAATGCAGGAATTTGTTTTGCTGTTTTATGTGTATTTGTTACGATGCTTTTGTTTTTCTTTTTCAGTTGTGGGGAAAGGTGGAGGTAGGAAGAAGAAAAAATAAATAATTATTAATTGAAAAAATAAAATAAAAGTTAATGAAATAAAACAAAAACAAACAAACAAACAAAAAAAAAACATCCAGGAAGTAGAGCCAAGCTCACTCGCTCACATGTGAAAATCTCACCCTGCCTCCCAAATTTTTGTGTGGCTTTGTCCTAGTCTTGAAGTCATGCTTGGGTGGTCATTGGAAACCTTGCTACATTCATGAGGATGATTTACCCACATACTAAGGGGATCCTTGACAAAAATATGAATAGGAAATGGGTGGTTTTTGTCAAAGGATTTTCTATAGCAGCCCATATTTCACAGTCACACAGTTAACTGAAAAGGGCATCAAAAACAAGGTCCTATTGTGTTTGTTATTTTTTGATTACCCAAAAAAGCATCTGACTCAGTAGAGCAAAATGCCTTTAAAATCTCTTCTCCAACAAGGATTTTCTCATATGTCAAAACTCCTTCATAAATATAATCATAGAGCTAGTTATCCAATAAACCCCTGATTATCAGCATCAAGCAAAGCATAATAGCTAGCATTTATATATAGTCTTTTAGGGTTCGCAAAGAGCTTTTTATATGTTCCCTTACTCAGTCCTCATATTAACCTTATGAGGTAGGTGCTATTATTATCCCCATTTTATAAACGAAGAAACTGAGGCTAAAAGATGTTAAGTGACTTTTCTAAGGTTACATAAACATTAAGTGTCTGAGGCAGGATTTGAATTCAGATCTTCCTGACTCCAGGCCCCTTGCTCTATCCATTATGTAACCTAGCTGCCCCATAAACCAGGGACGTGTCTATCTGCCACTTTCATAGAATTCCTTCATAGAATCCAAATGGAAGACGGATTCTCTATGAATGGCAAGTACCTTCAGATGCTCTTATTAGCAGATCCCATTGCGCTGATTGCCCCTAGCCCCAGGGTATTACAAAGGCTTCTCCATGAAGTCCACAGTTACTCCAGAGAGAAACCTAATATCCATACAAGAAAAACCAAAAGGACAAAAAATACCTATTGTCCAGACAATCGTATACAGTTGGATAGGCACTGAGTCGGTATAGCAGTGTTTATTTAGGATAGATATTGCTGGTGGGTAATGAAGTAGGCCTAGAACTGAATTGCAAGAAGATCTTAGAAGCTGTTCTCTCAAAACTTTCAAAAACGTTTTTGGTGAGTACTCAGCCTGGCCTAGCCACTCTTCCTAATCTCACTTTGAGAACCATTTTTACTGCCTTACACAGCACATTGGGTATTGAGATGCCAAGAGTCGGATACGGCCAGAAGTAACCCTTTCAGTAATCCCAAACTGACACAAAACCCCGTACTTTCAATACCTGCCAATATCACTTGAATTATCGATTGAATCATCTATTTATTAATCCTTGCTCTTACCATGTGATCGGTCCATCTTCTGTCTCAGTAATATATTTTCTCACAGACATTCCTTCTGTCACCTCTAGAGTACAAGTTATCATTGGAAAAAACTATAGAGCTCCTTTGCCCCTGCCATTAATTTCTCCATCATCCCTTAGGTCACTCACAATTTTGATTCCTTGGAGACTGATTTCCTAAGGTTATGGCGCTTCATGATTCACAATCATTTGGTAAAGATGGGTCCTTGCACTAGGGAAAAGTTTGGGATCATTAAAAGAAATATGTAGTTACTTATAGGCAATCCAGTCTGATCTCTTTTTCTTATTCAATTATGGGCCTGATTCATTGCCTATTCACTGTGCCGGCCCCAAATTCATTCTATCTATCTATCTATCTCAATATCTCAATATCTCAATACATACATGCAGGTATGAGCACAAAGACTCCACCAACTTGCTTGATTGATGTAACCTCTCCACGTGGAGAGACAATCTAAGGAAGTTGATGGGGTCTATACCATGTACCAGACCTTATTAAGCACATAAATACATATATTGCCTACACACACATACATACATGTTATGGTCTGGATGACAGTCATTTTTCATCTATTAAGTTTTTCCTTTATGAATTCTAAGAAAATCTCTTGGATAACTATGGATTTCATTAATTATATAATATTCTGGGATTTGATGCAATCACCATATATCATAATATAATCACCATAATATCATCCACTCAGAGAATTATCAGGAAAATTTTATTGTTAAAATGATGCATTGGAAAAAAGCCATGGATTTAACATTAGAGGACGTGGATTCAAATCCTAGCTGTGGTGTGTATTACCCGTGTGACTCTGGGCAGGTCCTTTTACCTCACTTGGGCCTTATATTTAAAATGAGGACTAGATAAATTCCAAGATGCTTTCTAGATCTAAATCTATGATCCTGTAGGGAAACTATCTTCTATTTGGACATTATACAATAGAAGTATAATATTCAGAATGAGGGAGGTGATAATGCCGCTCTCTTCTGCCATTGTCAAAACAGCAACAATATGAAAAGTTTGATTTGTAGCAGGGCTTCAGAATGACCAAAATTTGTCCGAGCTTGTCTGAACCCAGAGAACACCTAATGATAGTCAAAGTCATACAATATTTATGATCAAACAAGAGATAGAGAACATTACGAAATGCAAAATGGATAATTTTTATTACATTAAACTAAAAAGTTTTTGCACAAACAAAGCCAATACAACCAAGATTAGAAGGGAAGCAGAAAGCTGGGAAACAATTTTTACAGCCAGTGTCTCTGATAAGGGCCTCATTTCTAAAATATAGAAAGAGTTGAGTCAAATTGTTAAGAATACAAGTCATCTCCAATTGATAAATGGTCAAAAGATATGAACAGGCAGCTTTCAGATAAAGAAATTAAAGCTATCTATAGTCATATGAAAAAATGCTCTAGATCACTGTTGATTAAAGAAATGCAAATCAAAACAACTCTAAGGTACCACATCACACTTATCAGATTGGCTAACATGACAAAATAGGAAAGTGATGAATATTGGAGAAGATGTGGGAAAGTTGGAGCATTAATGCATTGTTGGTGGAGTTGTGAACTGATCCAACCATTCTGGAGAGCAATTTGCAACTATGCATAAAGGTTTATAAAACTGTGCAATACCACTACTAGGTCTGTATCCCAAAGAGATCATGAAAAAGCGAAAAGGACCCACATGTACAAAAATATTTGTAGCAGCTCTTTTTGTGGTGGCCAAGAATTGGAAATTGAGGGGATGCCCATCAATTGGAGAATGGCTGAACAAGTTGTGGCATATGAATGTGATGGAATATGATTATGCTAAAAGAAATGGTGAGCAGGAAGACTTCTAAAAAAACCTAGAAAGACTTAAATGAACTGATGCTGAGTGAAGTGAGCAGAACCAGGAGAACATTGTACACAGGAACAGCCACATTGTGTGATGACTGACTTTGATAGGCGTGGCTCTTCTCATCAATGCAAAGATCTAAGACAACTCCAAAAGACTTATGATGGAAAATGTTATCCACATCCAGAGAAAGAGCTATGAAGTCTGAATGCATATTGAAACATACTATTTTCTTTTTTTTGTTTGTTTTGTTTTTTCTTTCTTATGGTTTTTCCCTTTTGTTCTGATTCTTCTTTCACAGCATGACTAATGTGGAAACATGTTTAATATAATTGTACATGTATAGCCTATATCAAATTGCATGCCATCTTGAGGAGAGGGGGAGGGGGAGGAGGTATTTAGAACTCAAAATCTTATAAAAGTGAATACTGAAAACTAATAAATAAACAAAAAAATCAATAGTATAATTATTTGGTTTTGCCAGAGGGTGAGATCATCCAGAAGATGAGCTCAAAGGATTGTTGTTATGCCAGGCTCAGAGCACAGCTTGCTTATTGGGCCTTAGCTCTGGAAAACAGGATATCTCCTAATATCTGGACATTTCTCCCTTTTGGCCAAAGGGAAGGGGTCTGAAAGAACCCCTACCCTTCTGGCCAGTAAAGAAGAGGCAGGTATAGGCCAAGATGCCATGAGAGGCCAGTTGGGCTAGGACAAGATGTTGAGTTAAATAGGTCTCATCTAGCCATTGTTTGCTAGCAAGGAGAAAAGAGAGGAGGGCCAAGAATGTAGAAGGAGAAAATGCCAACACATGCTTGGTGGTTGGATACATAGCCAAAGGGAAGAGGAAAAAAAAAAAACTAGGACAGTATACTCACTCCTCATCTGGAATCTTGGGACAGCTGTCTCATCTGGATGTCAGCTGCTTCTGGGTCTATACTAGAGGAACCTTGAGGTCCCTGGAGACTTCTGTCTTCCACTCAGGAGTGGGGGCTTTCTTCAGATGATCTAGGAGTATACACCCACAAGTCTGGCAGCTGTGGGAGTAGTCAGGAGACCTGGTAGGGGCCCTTTGAAATAATAATTGATTGCCTATTTTCAGATAAGTTTTGAGATGTACAATTATGAGAAAACTCCTTGCCTCAGTCTTTGGATCTGAGTTTCTAGTCAGCGTCTCTAAACAGCACGTAGAGATGGTTTAGTTTCCTAGCCACACAGGGCCAGGTGCAAACAATGCAGATCCTAACAGTATCTAGCCACTGGACCCAGATGGCTCTGGAGAAGAAAGTGAGGCTGGTGACTTTGCACAGCTCTCCCTCACTCAAATCAAAGTCAATTGCAAGTCATGTCATCATCCCCCTGATGTCATGGTCCTCTTCAAGAATGAAGGACAAACCACAATATATCTCACATGTACCTAGTTATTTACATGTTATCTCTCCCATTTATTAGAATATATGTTGGGAGCAGAGCCTATTTTTTGCCTTTCTTTGTATCCCCAGCACTTAGCACAATTCCTGGAACATAATAAATGTTTACTGACTCACTGCTAGGAAGGACACAATATATACCTGGAGAAGAATAATACAAGGTGCTGTTGAGTGTAATGAGGTCAGAGGAAGGATCTAGACTAAGTACTCTAAGAACACTGTAGAAGGAAGTGAACCTGTTCATGGAGGTTGGGGGTGAGTCAGGGAAGGCTTTCAGGATGATGGGCACTGGAGCTGAGCTTCACAAGACACAGCAGAATTTAACAGATGAAAGTGAAGAGGGCGTCTTGTCTAGGCAGGGGATGGGGAATTCTGTGCAGTTAAGTAGGCAAGGAAGAAACTCTGCCCACAGGATGTTCCTATTCTGGAATTCTCTCTCTTTCTGCTGCAGTCCTGATCCTTCTCATAGGATGGGACCTCAGATCTGGAAGGCTTCAAGGTCATGACTAAAGTTAATTGGAGAACCAGGACTAGAAACCAGGAGTTCCAACTCTCAGGCTTCTCTGTTCTGCCATGCATTGTGTTTCTCCTCTCTACTCAGGGAACCTGGAATCCCATCCAGGTCTTTCTACCAAACAGTGTGTGGTGTTCTTTGAATTTGTTTGTTCATTCAACAGACATTAAGCACTGACTGTGTGCAAACTGTAATAGGTTCTGGAGGAGACACTGATTTTAGGTAATATGCCCACCCTCTTAGAGCACACCCTGTCCCCACAAAGAGAATTATAGCACACAATATTACATGGTAAATGTATCAGTGCCTCCTTTAAAGTCTTCCTTTGGAAGTGAGTTGTGATAGTAAAGAAATAAAGGTTAGAAAACACAGGTACGTTGTTTGGGGGGGTGGGGGGGAAGGCAGAGAGTTTTTGCAAGTAGGCTAGAGCAAAGATTTCTCGTCATAGCATGACGACAACCTTGGGTTCTCAGAGACAATGTCAGTAGAGGGCAAGCTCTGACAAGTTCAACCACATGGAGAAGGCTTCATGTAACGGCCCAGCAAGGGGCTGCCTGTTATCTGAGAACAAGACTAGTGCATCCAGAGGGATTCATAACTATGCTAGCTGCAGAGTAATACCTTGTTTGGCCATAGCAATTCCAGGAGAATGTCCAATAATTTATAAAAGTGTTATGATCTGTGTTGATCAAGAGAGCACGCATACCCACGCTAACAATATTTGAAGTTTGAGCTTCCATGCATCAGAAAGGAGGAGCAAAGTGCTATGGGAGGCCTGATCTGGGAAGGCTTCCAGGAGGAGGAGCAGAAGGAAGAAGGGGAAATATCTGAGGTGGGCTTTAAAATCCATTGAGGTTGAATGAGCCTATAAAGGCTATCCCAGGAAGCATGTGACCAGATATCCCTCAGAGATTTCCAAGCACGCCAAAGTCAAGGTAGTCCTTCTAGTCCTGGCTCTCCTATTAACTTTCTTTCTTTCTTTCTTTCTTTCTTTCTTTCTTTCTTTCTTTCTTTTTTTGGCAAGGCAATTTGGGTTAAGTGACTTGCCCAGGGTCACACAGCTAGTAAGTGTCAAATTATCTGGTCTGAGACTGGCTTTGAACTCAGGTCCTCCTGACTCCAGGGCTGATGCTCTATCCACTGTGCCACCTAGCTTCCCCTCCTATTAACTTTCTATGTGACCTTGGGGCCTTCCAGATCTGAAGTTCTATGAAAAAGATGAGGAATGATGGACTGAGGTCCTATGGGAAGGATAAAGACTAAAATAGAAGGAGAGAGAATTCCATTGCTTGGGCCACTGAGAATGACCAACAGTCTGGTTACTTCTGGCCATATGTTTGGGGTGGGGTTTAGAATAACAACCTAGCTCTCACATGGTCCCTTGGTCAGTTTCAGCCCAGGGACAGCAGAAAGGGGGTAGACTGTTAAATTTGATAATAGGCTTCCGGTTAGTAACTCACTTAGATATAGCCCTCCATGTGATAGTGGTGAGGGGTGAAAAGGAATGATCCTTCTCTACCCTGAAATAGTGGTGGTAGGCTGGAGGGTGGGGATGGGGGGCCAGTGGAGTATGGACTCTGGTACCTTGGCTACTACCTGTCTGTGTGTTTCCTTTCCTTTGCTAGATAACCTTGTGAACACAAAAGGTCAGGAAGTCTATGATTGGTAGCAGCAGCTGGTGTCTTCTTCTCTGGCACCCAGGCAGCAGGGAGGAGAGGGTACTTAAGCAGCTGTAGGAGCGGGCTGGCACCATAGGCAGCAGTTACTGGAAATGGTTTTAGTTGTAGCAGCAGCAGGAACAAGCTGGTGGTGGCAAAGAAAATGGAAAGTGTGTGTGTGTGTGTGTGTGTGTGTGTGTGTGTGTGTGTGAGAGAGAGAGAGAGAGATAGAAAGAGGGAAAAAGAGAAAGAGAGAAGGAAAGAGAGAGAAGGGGAGAGACACACACAGAGAGACAGAGAGACAGAGAGAGAGACAGAGAGAGAGAGAAACTATGGAAAAGAAGATCTGCTTGGTGTTTAATTGGACTGTGCTCAGTAGAGGTGAAATGTAAACTGGCTAATTATCAGCCTCTCAAGAACTGTTTACATCCCATTGGACTTAAATATTAATCTTTCAGCAGAATGTACTGATTCTGATGTTAATCATTCTGTGATACGCACTATGACTCATACGTTTAGCAATCCTTTTTCTGTGCGAGAATAAACTATCTGTCCCATACCCAATTTATGTTTGTACTTTGGGTACCTTTAATTTTTACCGACTCCCTCTTTGTTGGGTAGAATCCTTCAGATCATTTCAGGGTTGCATTCCAACAAACTCTAAAGTGCTTTCTGGATCTGGGGCCCCAGAGTTTTCTCTTCGAGCCAAAAATAGAAATGTCCTAGAATTGCTGGGGTAAGGTTGAAGAGCCAATCCATGACAATTCGTGAGAAGTGAGGTGCCCACTTACATGACAAGTAAGGAAACTGAAGAGCAATGAACTCTAGGTAAACAGATAAAAAAACCAGCATTGGCCCCAGTTGCCAGTCCCTATGACCTCAGTTGAGTGGGACCTAGCTAGCCACTGTACTCAAAAAGGATGGGTAGCTATTTAGTAGGTGAAGATAGGGAAAGGACATTCTAGGCAGAGGAAAAGGCCTGGGCAAAGACAAGGAGGTGAGATTCCACCCTTTTGTGTTGTGTTGTAGCAAAAGAGAGTTGGCTAGTCAGGTACAACCTTGGCCTCATTCTTGCCTCTTTAAGCTCACCCATCCTAGTTAGACGCCAAATCTTGTTTCTCCCTTTTCAACATCTTTCATATCTATATTCTTCTCTCCCCCTTGGCCTTACTACCATCACCACCATCACCCTAATTCAAGACCTTATCACAAATTACCTGGACTATTGCAATACCCTCCTAATTAACCTGCCTCCTCAAGTCTCTCCCTACTCCAACCCATTCTCTAAACAGCTGCCCAAGTGACTTTGCTAAAAGGTGGGTCTGGCCACATCATTTGCCTTATCGATACAACTTAATATCCTGTTACCTCCAGGATCAAATATAAACTCCTCAGTTTGACTTTAAAGCCTTTTACAGTGTGGGCCCAATTTACCTTTCCAGCCTTATTACACATCACTCACCTTCATGCACTCTAGGGTCCGGGCAATCTGGACTTTTTACTGCTTTACATGATCCTCCATTTCCCATCTCCAAGCCTTTGCATTAGCTATGCCCCAGGCCAGAAATGTATTCTCTCCTCCCCTCTTTGCCTTTCAGAATTCCTAGGCTCCTTCAATACTTAAATTATTTGCCACCTCTATGAGAGAAGCTTTTTCTGATCCTCCCAACTGCTTGTGCCTTCCTTCCAAAAAAAAAAAAATCACCTTGGGGCAGCTAGGTGGTGCAGTGGATAAAGCAAGGGCCCTGGACTTAGGAGGACCTGAGTTCAAATCCGGCCGCAGACACTTGACACTTATTAGCTGTGTGACCCTGGGCAAGTCACTTAACCACGATTGCCTTACCAAATAGCAAAAAAAAAAAATCACCTTGTATCTATTTTGTACATACTAATACACGTACATGTTATCTCCTCCAGCAGGATGTAAGTTCTTAAGAGTATTAACAGTTTCACTTTTCCTGTATCAAAGTGAAATGACCCATCTATGCATCATCATCATCATTATCAGAGTAAGCATTTATTTATCTCTGTAAAGTTTGTAAAATACTTTACACATGTTATCTAATTTGATCATTGCAAAGGTCAGTCAATAAACATTCACAGCCCTGTAAGGGAGGTGCTATTTATAAGAAAGATTAGGCTGCCAGTAATCTGTAGGGGCAGCTAGGTGGTGCAGTGGATAGAGTGCCAAGCTTGGATTCAGAAAGACTCATCTGGCCCCAGACAGTTACCAGCTGTGTGACCCTGGGCAAGTCACTTAACCCTGTGGCCTCAATTTCCTCATCTGTAAAATGAACTGGAGAAGGAAATGGCAAGCTGCTCCAGTATCTTTGCCAAGAAAACCGCAAATGGGGTCATGAAGAGTCGAACATGACTGAAATGAAGATTTCAGTCTGAATAACAGTTTAGAGCAGGGCACGAGTGGAAGGCGGAAGGAATGTTTAGACAGTATAATAATATAATGGTCTAAGTGGGCAGGAATGGGGACCTGAATTTGCACAATGGCAATGGGGATAGAATCTGAGATGGACACAAAAAAGTGTTTTAAAGGACAATCAATTGATATTAGGGCGAAATGGTTGTTTGGTAAGAGAGGTGAGAGAATGGGAAGAGTCAAAGATAACCCCAAAGAACCAAAAATAACCCAGGAAACCAGGATGGGGAGTGGTGGCAGAGATAGAAAAAGTGAAATCCAAAGAAGCTGGCTTAGTGGGAAAGATGATGAGCTCAATTCTGAATTTGTTCTAGGGAGCCAGGTAGTCATGGAAAGAGCTCTGGGTCTGGAATCAAAGGCATATTTGCTCTGCCACTTACTAACTTAACTGTGTAACTTGGGACAAATCACTTCTTTCTGGGCCTCAGCATTAAAATGAGCATAACAGCATTTGCACTTCCTGGAATGTTAAAAAGCACTTTTTGTAAACCATATATGAATGTACCCCATGATTATTTCCTATAGGTAGTTAGGGCTTCCAATCTGTTTGCTCTCTAGGTGCATTGACAGAGATTGCCATCTAGGGCTCTCCCTGATTCCAGCTTCCTATTTTTAAGACCAGAGGTCATGGAGAGCCTGGGCTTGTATGTTTTGCAGGGGAAGGGGAGGGGAGAACAGCAAATCTTTCCTTCCTTTTTCCTTCTTCCTATCTAATTCAATCCATTTCTATAGTGGGAAATCTGTCATTTTAGTTGTTGGGTATCAGGTGGGCAAAAAAGCAGGTGACAGAACGAATTTTCACTTTTCACACTCAAGTTTAATAAAGTGAGGCAGCAATCCTCTCTCCTATGCTCCCGTAGGATCCTGTTCTGGCCAAGCCTTATCAGACTGGGAGCCAAAACCACACCAAGGAGGGAGGGAGAAAGAAAAAAAGACAGAGAGACCAAGACAGAGACACAGAGAGACAGACACAGAGAAAGAAACAGAACCAGAAACACAGAGAGACAGAAAGAGACAGACACAGAGACCCACAGAGAGACTGAGGGATTATTCTGGAAAAGTTTAGTAATCCCTTAGCACTGAGAAACTTTGCCTTATAACTAGCTCACAACAAACAAAAGTCTCATTTCCTATCATGCATGCATATGAGCATCCGTACACATAGGCATTCACTTAAGCACATATATGCACATCCATATCTGTAGCTCCTGGAATATCTTACCTCTCATAAAGTTACCCCGGGTTCAAGATACTCTGCATGTCTCTCCTCTCCAAGCATAGCTCATTAGCCCCACCCTACATGTTTACTTTTATTAGTCAACCATAGGACTTAATTCATTCAAAGTAAAGGTGTTATCATCATCATCATCATAGCTAGCATTTATATAGCTCTTTTAGGTTTGCAAAGCACTCGTATTAACTCATTTCATAGCATATAGTAAGAAAAGTAACAAAAGAAATCTGCCTCCCCATCTATAAACTTAGGAATACTTTCCTGTATATAGTGTATAGTATATATACCTTCAATGAGAAGAGTAGGATTGGCAGAGGGGCACAGGAGGAGGGAACACCTCTAGCCAAAGTATATGCATAGAAGGGCAACTCCCATCTTCAATACTTCAAGGCCACTAGTGACTTCTGGTGACATCATCACTCTGGTCTTTCTTGGCCTGTTCTCTGCATATGGTTCTCAGCTGTGTCTGCACTTATGTGTTTTGTCATGTCTCTGCTGCTCCCTAGCTTTGCTTCTCTTTCTCTCCTCCTGGCTTCAGCTGGAGTCCTCAGATTTCCTAAGAGGAATGAGTTTTTCCAATTCTCCTTTAGCTTAGCCACTAGATCCTGGGCTTTGGGACTTTTAGAAAGGTGGGGCTTCTCCACACCTAAGTATCAGTCAAGGAGGAAAGAAAACCTAAGCTACTTTCTCTCGCTTTCTTTGCCTCCAACACTTTAAGTTCTTGGAATGCATAACAGCCAGTCAGCTAACCAGAGCCCACAGGTATTTTATCCATCTTTTAATTCACTTCCTTCTGCTAGCAGGATCAGTGTATCTGTCCTAAGCTTCTTTCTGATTTAGGATTAGAAATCCCCTTTAGATGATTTTAGAAAAACATGGGAAGACTTATATGGGCTGATGCCAAGTAAAGTGAGCAAAATAATCCATATAAATATAAGAACATTGTAAAAATAATTAACTTTGAAAAACTTAACAATTCTGATAAAAAAATGACCAACCACAATTCCAAAGGATTCATGAGGAAACATGCTATTCACCTCTAGATAGAGAGCTGATGGACTCAGAGTGCAGTTTGAAGTGTATTTTCTTCTATTTCTTTCTTTCTTTTTTTAACATGGCTAATGTAGAAATTTGTTTTCCACGCTTATACATATTTGTAAGAGGTTTTATTTTTCTTGCCTTTTCACTGGGTGGGAGAGGAGAAGGAAAAGAGGAGGAGAAGAATTTGGAAATAAAAATAAAGTAGAATTTTAAAAATATAATAAAAACTTTTAAAAAATGAAAATCTCCTTTAACTCTAGTTGACTACACTTTGCCAACCTGCATCCCTCTCAAATCATTACAAGAGTTTTATTCCAATAAAACACAAAGTGCTCTCTGGGTCTCAGCCACCAGGGTTTTCCTCAAGTTTTACAATTTCTTTGGGTACTGTCATGCAAATGAGTCTGAGCAAGAGCAAAAGCTAAGTTAAGAAGGCAAGGTCACAGTCTTTCCTGACCCACATTCCTGCCTTTATGATATACTAGACACTAGAGCAAGCGTCCTTTGGCCCACTCTATACATTCCTGAGGCTCTTGTCTTGAATGCTTGGCTGAATCCTAGATCTTAGGCTCTAGATTCTTGGAAGCTACGTAAGAAGCCAGATGAAGCCAGCTCCAACCGGCTTGCTAGAGCTCATTGTTGAATTTTCACTGTGACCGTGTACACCAGAAACCTACAATTGCTACAAATTAAGGCTTGGTTTATTGTTTTGTTGTTTGCCTAACCCCTGGTTGTTAAACATTTTACCAGCACATCCCTGAATCTAGGCTATGTTTACAATCTGTGTGATCTTGGGCAGATTGATATGCTTCTCTGGGCCTCATTTCCTTGCTCTATAAAATAAGGCACGTGTGGTATGGAGTGTGGTGGACTAGATGGTTCTTTGATTCAATTGATTACGTGCACGGTGTTGCACTAGATTCTTCTGGGTATCCAGGTGACAAAATTCAGACACAAGAATAAGGTAGAGGTAAACCCAGGGGGAGACAGGGGTACAAACGGTTGGTGTAGACCAAACCAGATGCACAGAAGGGTCCCAGAAAGACCTAATTGGGTTAATACCAGAGGGCTCTCTGGAAGAGGAGGCTCCCAAGCCTTAGGACAACTGTGAAGGCTGACAACTGGTATGTGGAGCAGGAAGACAGTAGCTGGTGCCAATAACCCTGATGAGGGCAAGTCTTTCTCCTCTGGATTAGGCTGCCACTTATCAGCAGACTAGCCCAAGCTTCTTTCTGACCTGGTGTTTCTTAATTAGTCATTATACTGTAGAGCTGATAGCATCGTTAGGAAGGAGAATAAAAATTCTTCTTTCATAATTTTTCATAGTGCTTTGTACATAGTAAGTGCGTAGTAAATGCTTGTGGATTGACAAGAGAGAGAGGTGACACATCTCTGTGTCACAGCAGTTCAACTCTGAGGAGTTTGATTAACTGACTGGTTTTCATTATGTATCTCTGAGGAGAGTCTTACATGATGGCTTATGCTGTAAACTGATGTAGGTCTTGAGAAACAGCATATACCACAGCATCTGGGGATATTGCTCTTTTGGGTCAAAAGGTCAGTGGAAGTTTGCACCATCCATTGCACTGTTCCATTTTCTATTGTCTCAGACTTGCTATTGCCAGAGGTCCCAGGGCCCTGTCTATCAGAGGATGGGAGACCCTGATGCTAGGCAAGACTATGCTTATCCAATGACTGATAATGAAGAAGGGGAAGTTATCCCCTCCAGGAAGGATGTGTAGGAAAACATAAAGGCTGAGAGATTTGGAACTGGCCAAGGGACCACACGAGAAAGGGATGCACAAAATCACAGGATTTAGAGCTAGAAAGCATAATTCTCTCATTTAAAGAGAAGAAAACAGACCTAGAGAGGCTAAGGGATTTGCCCGCAGTCGCACAGGTAGGGATAAACAGCAGAACCCTAGTCTCCCAACTCAAAGTTTGGATTCTTTCCACTTATTCTGTGTAGCATAGGCAGGGAGGCCCCTCCTCCACACAGGACTTCACTGCTCAGCCCCAGGCTGAGCCTCAATTGCCAGTGGCTCTGCTCTGGTGACCTTCCTGTCATCTCTCCCACACCAGGAAAAGTAAACACCTGTGTATTATGTCATGTCAGCAGCCCCTCTCTGTGTCTAACTGTCACAGCTCCAGGCTTCAGGCTCAGACTAGAGGGGATGGGACAGAAGGAGTTGGGGGAAGGGCTGAAAACTTTCTTTTCTTTTCCAGAACACACTGTGTCCTGCCCCATGAATGGGCCCTTTGTGCTCCTCTGGGGACGGGCAACGTCACCAGCCTCCTTGAGTTGGAAAATGAAGTCCAGGCCGTTGAGGCCCAGGGCTCTGCCCACATCCCAGGAAAGAAGAAGCCTATTCAACCCAGACTGGGCCAGACCAGGGAGAGAGCAGTATAGTATAGGGGAAAGAACTCTAGATCTGGAATCAGAAGGCCTGGGTTCAAATTCTCACTTTGCTGTATGACCTTGCGCAAGTCTCTGGGCCTCAGTTCTCTAACTGTAAAATATTGGGGTTGGGGGAGATGATATCTAAGGTCTCTTCAAGCTCTAAGTACATATTCTATGTTTCTCTGGGAGAAAGAAGATCTAAAATAGTGGTTTGAATCTTAGTTCTTCCACTAACTCCCTATGAGATTTTGGGCAAGGATTTTCCATCTTCAGGCCTCAGTTTTCCTCATAAAACGATGGGGCTAGATTAGATGATCTCTAAAGTTCCTTTCAGCTCTAAATTACATGGTCCTATAAGGCCCCAGGAACTTCTCTATCTGGGACCCTCTCCCCTTTCTCTCTACACCTGGACATCTCCCCACCTATCAAAGTAAGAACTGATACACCCAGAATGTCCCTTCTGAAGTAGCCAAAGGCTATGGGAGCAGAGGAAGAAGGTTGGGGTGTTGCCAAGCTTAGTGCTTCCTGAGTCTTCCCTTCTCTGGCACTGAGCCCTCCCCACCCCCACTTCCATTCCTGGCACTTACTTGCCACCTCCAGCTTGGGGGGCACTTAACTCAGTCTCAATGGAGCTATTGAAGATTCTAGAGAAACCTTTCCCCACATGTCACAGTCCTCCCCCTTGAAGCGCCAGGGCTAGCCTTGCAGCCCCCTCAGGATGGGAGAGGGGAGGCCTGGGGTAGGGGTGACTTTGGTCCTACTAGCAATGGTTTCTGCACAATCCTGAATTAGACTACTCTGGGACTTTAGAAAGGACCATAAAGAGAACTCAGGGAAGTGGAAATTGCTCTGGGATAGGGAAGGGGCCTTCAAGATCTCTGGGCCCAAGCAATAGCAGGGAGGCTTGAGAGAGGATTTTAAAAATCAGTGATTATGAGTGAGACAGATCACACAGCTGCCTGGGCTGCCTCACCCTTGACCCATTTGGATTCTCCAGCTTGTCCTGGGTGTGTCCCAATATTCCCAAAGTTGGGAAATGGTATTTAGCAAGATTCCCTAGCTCTGGCCCCACAAAGTCCCCAGGATCGTAGAATCCCAGAACTTCAAACCTGGGAGAGGAGGGAAGGGGAGAAGAGAAAGCCAGAAGGTGCAATATCCAAAAACCCTCTAGGGCAATGGGTCTTGTAGGGGCAGAGAAAGGGGATGACAATAATGCTGTAGTGGTAAGAACATTGGATTTGGAATCAGATGGCCTGGTTTGAACCTAGGCTTTCCCACTGACTATCAGTGTGATTCTGGGCAAACTCCTCTTTCCTCTCTCAGTTTCAGTTTTCTCCTCTGTAAAACAGAGGGATCAGATTAGAATTTGGATGATCTCTAAGGAAGGGCCATTCAGTTCTACATACTATGATCCTACAGCAATAACTCAAATTTCTATAGCACTTTAGGGTCTTCAAAACACTTTTCTTGCAATAGCCCTGTGAGGCAGGTGGCACAAGTATCATCTCCATTTTACAGATGAGGAAACTGAGTCTCAGAGAAGTAAAGTGATTGCCCAAAGTCATACAGTGACAGCACCAGTGTCAGGGCTGTGATGGAAACCAAGGTTCCCTGGCTCCAAGTCTGGCGTTCCTTTCCACTATAAATTTCCACTGTAAAATGGGGATAATAATAGCACCTACCTCCCAAGGTCGTTGTGAGGATTAAATGAGGTAATGTTTGTAAAGTGCTTAACACAGTGCCTGGCACATAGTGGGCACTTAATAAATGTATTTTCTTTCCTTCTTTCTTTCCCTTCCTCCTTCTTTCTTTCCTTCCTTCCTCCCTCCCTCCTTCCTTCCTTCTTTCTGTTCCTTTCTTCATCCTTCCTTTCTTCTTTCCACTATACCACTGTCATATGTTTACAGTTTTTATATCCATTTAGGAGCATAGGATTTAGAGTTAAATGGTTCTTGAATAAGAGCTATTAATAGCTAGGATATCCATAGTGCTTTAAGAGTTACAAAGTGCTTGATAGCTTACATGCTATATATCATTTGATCCTCAAAATAGCCTTGTGAAGTAGATGATATTATTATCCCCATTTTAGAGATGAGGAAACTGAGGCAAACAGGGTGAAGTGACTTGCCCAGGGTCATTCAGCTAGTAGGTATCTGAGGACAGTAAGTATCATGACTCCAGGTCCAGTGTTCTAACCACTAACACCACCAAGTCGCCTCAGTGACCTTTAAACCATCTCGTTCAGCTCTCTCATTTTACAGATGAAGAAACTGAGGCCCACAGAGGTTAATCAACTTACCTAAGATTACATGGATATGAAGCAAAGTTGGGGTGTAAAGTTGGGATCAGGTCCTCCAATTTCCAGGCTAGGATCCTTTGTGTTATACCATGTTGTTTCCCTGGTTCTAGCCTAGAATTATCAATCATTGGCTGTGGTGACTTTGGACAAAGCCACGTCCCCTCCTTGAGTCTTAGTTTCATCTAGAATATGAAGAAGTTATATGTTGGCTCCCCCTACAGAATGTAATCTTCTTGAGGGCAGAGATTGTTTCATGTTTGTCTGCTCAGTGTTCCAGGCAACTCTTTGACTAGAAGTTGCTGAGCAGGTACCTATCTGCAGTGGTAGAGGGAGTTGCTTCATCTGGAGGTGATTATACCAATGAAATCACAGGTCTGGACCAAACACCAAAAAATAGTCATTGCCCAGAATGGTGCCTGGCACACAGTAGGTGCTTAATAAATGTTTGTGGACTGGTTGATTGACTAGAATATCTCTAAGTTTTCTTCTAACTCTGTGGCCCAGCCAGCTCAGACACCTTAGTACCGGTAGCTGGAATGAGAGAAGTGACCATAAGGTGATTGTTAGCCCAAGGAGAAGGGTGAGGAATTTCCTCTAATAAAAAGGCTGATCTGACTGACCCTCATTCCTTTGGGAATGAGCCCTACCTTATGAATTCCTATGCCCAGTCTCCTGCACAGCCTGGGGCCTGGAGAAACCTCTGTGGGTGGGACAATTTCTTAGCTTCTTGGTCTGTTTCTTTCCTCTCTCCAGAAAGTCCAGACTTCCTCCTAAATCCTTCTCCCCTCCTCTTTGGCCCCGATTCCTTAAGGGCCTATAGGAGATTCTTGAAATGTGATTGGGATCTCCTCTACTCTGAGGGACTACAGGTCAGGGCAGGACCCCCCCACCCCCCAACCCCATGACATCTTATCTCCCATCACCCTATCCCCCCTTCCAGGTCCACCCACCGCATTCCTCTGGAGGGCCCAGCCAGCTCAGAGACCTCAGTATGGGTTTGGGCACAGGCCAAACCCCAGTCCCCACAGGCCTGCCAAATGCCGGGAGCAGAGCCATAGCTTGGAGTTTGCTTAGTTGGCTGAGCCAAGGACTCAGTGAGGAAGACCCCTTTTCAGGAGGCAAAGGTCTCTTCTGGCCATCCCATCTCACTTCCTTTCACTTCTCCCTGTGGAGTTTCATTCAGACTCCTCTCCCTGGCTTTCCAAGGCCTCCCACCATGACAGATCCCCAACACTACTCTCTTCACTCAGGAGTCAGAAACTATTCCCCTTAAACTCATCTGTTTGACCTGTATTCAGGTCTCACTTGGCTTTCCTTTTTTGATACCTTTGCCTAGCCAGGGCTTCTTAAGCTTTTTCCATTCGAGACCCTCTATCACTTCTTAAACTGTGGGTCTTGACCAGTTTAAGAAACATTGGACTACTATTCCCCTTAACTATCTGCCCCTCTGGGTCCCATCCCACTCCTACTGAGTGTAAGAATGTCTGCTCCTTCAGTGGTTCTTTGAGGACAGGTGTATGTCTCCCCTCTCAGCCCAGGAACTCTCCAAGGACAGATCTAGAGGAAGATACCTATGTCTATGTAAAGGGCTCCTCTGAGAATAACTTCATTATAGGTGTGGGGGATCACACTGGTAATCCCTGCTCCTGGTGGAAGCTGAGGCAGGTGGAATTCTAAAGTTAAGGGGTACTGAGTAGAAGTAGGGCTAGAGCTGATAGTGTATCCACACCAAAATGGTGTGCCACCAGGTTGCTTGAGGAGGAGTAAACCTGCTTGTGTTGAAAAAATGAACAGGTTAAAGCTTCTATGCCAATTAGTACCAGAATCCACCCTTGAGTAGCCTGGACAAGATAGGGAGACCTCATCTCAAAACAAAAACAAACCCAAAAACTCCATAAACTCCATGACTCAGAATGTGGGGAATAGCCAGGAGATACCCCCACACAACCACTGGCACATATATCTGCCTTTTTCATCTTCAGGAAGTCCCTGCGGGCCTTTGGCCAGGATTGGCTCTGGGTGAGTCCTTTATCCTTTTCCTGGACTTCCTGGATTTTAATCCCGCCCTTTGGTGGCTACACTCTGCCTGTGGGTCTTTTATCTTAGAGAAAGAGAGCAACCTAAATTTAAGCCCTGGGCTTACTGGGTTTACCCTCTTGGGAAATGTCACTACCTGTGAATGGATAATGAGTCAATTATTATCTTCAGTCCTAACCCTGGGGGTGGCTTTGTTGCTTATGCCTTCTAGATCCCTGACTCTGGCACAACACCTTTGGAAGCCAAGTTCCTAATCTGGGGGCCTCAATGTTTCCCTCTTCCTCCCCTGGGGCCCATGACCTAGCATGAAGCAAAAGAGCTTTAGATTTGTAGTCTGAGGACCTAGGGTTGAATACTGGTTCTACTTCTTACTGCCTGTGTGATCCTGAATAAGTCAGTATCCTTCGATGGGCCTCAGTATACTCAAAAATAAAATAAGGGGTTTGAACTAGATAATCACTAAAATTCCTTCCAGCTCTAATCCCTATGAATTCCCAGGTGTCTCCTACTCATGAAGACTATGGCACACAGGCAACTCAAACTTAACATGTTCCAAAATGAGATTTTTTTCACTTTTGTTCCCCAAAAGGTTTTCCTTCCAACTCCCCTATTTCTGCTGAGGGCACCACCATCCTCTCAAGTCACTAGGTTTGAAACCTCAAAGCCATTTTTGACTTCCTTTCCTCTGTCCCCATGAATTGCCAAATCCTGTTGATTTTATCTCCACCCCTTTCTCCCATCCATCCTCTCCCCTCTATTCATACTAACACCACCTGAGTTCGGGCCCTCACTCTGATCTGTACAATGGGGATAATATTGTAGTATTTCTTTCACAGGGCTATATATAAGGGTGAATTGTCATCATCATCTCTCACCTAGAGTATCAGAACATCTTTCTGACTGGTTCCTTCACCTGCAGTATCTCTTCTCTCTAACTCATCTTTCACACAATTGCCAAAATAATCTTCCTGATTCATGGGCCAATAGCCTTCTAACTGGTCTCCTTGCCTTATGTGTCCTCCATCCTCCACTTGGCTGCCAAGGTGATTTTTCTAAAGCATAGGTTTGATTGAGGTACTGCCCAGGCCACTCCTTCTCCCCTCCAGGCTCCATCAATGAGCTCTAAAGGCTCCCTATTACCTCAGAAACAAATTTAAATTCCTTTGCTTGCCACTTGAAGCTTTTCACCACCCAGTCCCTTCTTGTTTTTCCAGTCTTCTTGTACCTCACTGTCCTTCACACACTCTTTGTTTCAACAGCATACACTGGCCTATTTGTAGTTCCTTCAACATGATACTGCATCTCCCATCTCTGCTTTTGCACCAGCTGTCTCTCACCCATGAAATGCACTATCTATTTCCTTACCTTTGCTTCTGTTTCCTTGACTTCATGCAAGGCAGCTCAAATCCAACCTACTCCAGGGTAGTGGTCCTGGTCCTCTCCCAACATGCCCCCACCCTCACCCCCAGCAGGCTAATGTTTTCCCTTCCATCTACTCTATCGTCTATCTACTAGTTGTTTACATGCTGTCTCTATGTGCATTAAGAAATGATGATTAAGCAATGTGATGAATAGAGAAGCATAGAAAGATCTACATGAACTGATGCAGATTAAAGTAAACAGAGCCAAGAAAACATGTCTAATGACTACAACAAGGGAAACAGAAAGAAAAAAAACCCACAAAAAATCAAAAGGTAGTATTGCAAAATCATAAAGAACACAAATGGCTCAAAAGGAGAAATATGAGAAGTCATTCCCAATCCATTCCTAAGTAGAGGTGTACATAAAATATGTACATTGCACATATTTTTAGACTTTTTCAATGTATAGTTCAATTATACTGACTTTTCATGTTTTTCTTTGTCTTTAAAAAATACTATTTGTTACATGTATAACCTTCAGATTGCTTGCTGTTTTGGGGAGGAGGGATGGAGGAGGGAAGGAAGGCAAGGAAAAAAATTTGGAACTCGAAATCTTATAAAAATGAATGTTGATAACTATCTTTACATGTAATCGGAAAAATAAAATACTATTGACATTTTTAAAATACTATTTGTTATATGGAATGGCTCTTTGGGAGGGGGAGGGAAGAGAAAGGATGCTAGAGAAAACTAGGATGTTGAAAAACCCCTAAAAGACATCAACAAAAACTTATTTAAAAAAAGAAAAGAATGTAAGCTGCTTGAAGGCAGGGGACTGCCTTTTTCCTTTTTTTTTTAAATTCCCCAGTGCTTAGCATAATATCTGGCACTTAGTCAGTGTTTAATAAATACTTATTGATTTGGCTTAGATTCAAAACCTTTAACGATTCTCTATTGCTTCTAGGATTGAATACAAGTTCTTTAGCCTGACATATAATTAGCTCCAGTTTACCTTTCCCGACTGATTTCATATTATTCTCCTCATACACTTTATGGTCCAGTCAAACTGGTCTTTGTACTTGCTGTCTCACATATATATGACATTCCATTTCCCATCTCTGTCATAGGCTGTTCCCTGTGCCTAAAATGTACTCTCTCCTTTCTTTTCCCTCTTAGAATTCCTCCCTTCTTTCAAAACTCAGTTTAAGATTTCTGGATGAGTTCTTTCCTACTTCTCCCTAGCTACTAGTGCCTCCCTCCACCCCCTGAAGATTACTTTTTAGTTATGATGGCATACACATTACTTAGAACAACTAATAATTTTTTTTCCTTTTTTCTTTCTTTCTTTTTTTTTTTGGCTAGGCAATTAGGGTTAAGTGACTTGCCTAAGGTCACACAGCTAATAAGTGTCAAGTGTCTGAGGCTGGATTTGAACTCATGTCCTCCTGATTCCAGGGCAAGTTCTCTATTCCCTCTGCCACCTAGCTGCCCCAACAACTAATAATTTTTAATTGTTTCATTATGTGACAGCAACCATTTCATGTATGTATTTTTGACTAAGGCTGCCTCATGAACATCTCCCGTTGACCAAGTGAAATCAGATTGAGTTGGTTTTCCACCCTTATTTCTATCAAAGTTGAGTGCTGCATTTCATACTGTACACATCTTTCAATGCTATCTTTTGTTGTGCTTTGAATTTTGTGGATTTTGGAAATGGATATCACTACTACAAGAAGGCAGGCAAAAGTTGTAGAACTTAAAGGGTACCTTTTAATGACTTAGAGAGATCACAGCAGCTGTGGGTAGGGAGAAGTTTCAAGAATCATTCAAGTCTACAATGAAACAAAATCAGCAGCTCAGAAACCCAAAAGAAAGTTTAGTCAAAAAATGAAAAATGATGCTAAGAACTGACAAACTTTTGTTGTGAAACAGACTAATGAATTCTCAGAAAACAAGCAAAGATCTTCAAAGGGTCCAAGCGTCTGGGAGGGTTATTGTTAATTCCTCTACAATGCATTTTAGACTTCTTGAAGTTGGAAGAACAGCAAAAAGACCAGGTTTTCTTGTTTGTTTGTTTGTTTTTAATTTTTTTAAAATTTTTAGGCAATTGGGGTTAAGTGACTTGTCCAGGGTCACACAGTTGTTTGCTTTTTAAAGAACTGCTAACCATTGCCATGAAGATAAAAATGATTGTCATGGGCAACATAATACAAAGGCTGGAACATTGAAAATGGGAAAAAAGTAATCTTTACCTTTTTCATTCAAGGCTACATCAAAACCATTGTGAGAAGGTGTCCAGGTAAGTCTGTATGATCTGGACATCTTCAAAACAGTCACCTGAAAAGAGATTTTGCGGGCTTTTTACTTCCAGTGTGTCCAGAAGTTTTATCCTTGTTGAGGGAAGAATGAATGTTTATAAATATTTGATATACTAAGAAGAAGAATTATTTCAGAATTACAGAAGTCCCCAAATGGAGATGAAATATTGCAACACAACCTTGCACCATGCCACATGTCATGAAAGGTTAAGAAATTTATCTAAGAGATGGAAATTAATATGCTTCAGTGGCCTGGGAACTTGCCTGATTTAAGCCCACTTAAAACCCTTGGGGCTATAATCCAGGCTAGACTTGGAAGAATGGATTGTTTGTCAAAGGTACACTTAACATTGATAAAAAAAAAATTAGAGAATGTTTCAAAATCTTTTGAACTCAGTGCCAAATCGTGTTTTTAAAAAGTGATTGCACCAAAGTGAAAAAAAAAAGTGATTACAGCAAAAGGAAGACCTATTGCATATTAAAAATTTTTTTTAAAGATGTAAAAAGTTGTGTTAGTCAACTAGCATTTATTAAGTGCTTACTGTGTGCCAAGAACAGTGCTAAAAGCTAGGTGTACAAAGAGTAAAAACAGACCCTGTTTTTAACATATGTTCTAATGGGGAACATAATTTTAAGAATTACCTATATTCTATTATATTTTTATTTATTTTGTTAAATATTTCCAAATCACATTTTAATCTAGTGACAAGTTAGAGTTCGACACCTCTGCTCTAAATCCTCTGATCCTAATACTAGTTGATGTTTTAGTTATGTTTGTTTATAACACTATTTTTTTTAAATTTGGAGTTCCAAATTCTCCCCCTTCTTCCAGCCCCTCTCCCATTCATTGAGAGGTCAAGCAATATATTAATTATACATGTGAAGTCTTGCAAAATATATTTCCATATTAGCCATGTGAGAGAATACATTCTAATAGAAGAGATAGCATGTATATAACTAGGTACATACAAGATAAAGACAGAGGATGGAAAGTAATCTTAAAGAGGAAGGCAGTGACACCTTGGAAGAGCAGAAAAAACACTCCTGCAGAAGTTGGGACCTGAGTTGAGTCTTAAACGAAGTTGGAAAAAAAAAAAGGCAGTGGTAAGAGAGCTGAGAATTCTTGGCAGGGGTCATAGCTAGGGCAAAGGTATGGAGATGAGAAATACAGTGTTGTGTTTGAGGAACTACAAGTAAGCCAGTATTACTGATGCTTACAATGTACGGAGTAGGGAAACATATAAGAAGACTGGAAAGATGGGAAGAGGCCAGGTTGGAAAGAGCCTTAAATGGTAGAGATTTATATTTGATCCTGGAGGTAATAGGGAGCCACAGGAATTTATTGAGTGGGGGGGGTGACATAATTAGACCTGTGATTTACTGGATATCAACATATTTAATTAGTTTACTTTTCCCTGTTTTATTTATATACCACTGTATGTGTTCTGTATTGTGTGTGTGTGTGTGTGTGTGTGTGTGTGTGTACATGTTTCTTCTGGTATGTAAACCCCTTAAAGGTAGGAACTTTTTCATTTTTAGTCTTTGTACCTTTGGGTATCTGGCACATGGGAGGTATTTAATAAATTTATGTCGATTTATTGATTCCCTTCCTTTAACACTCAGTTCAGGTGGTGCCAACTCCTCCATGGAACTTGTCTCTGATTTCTCCAGCTAAAAATGATCTCTCCCTTCCCCAGTTGTAGAAGCCTCATACCCCTGTTTGATTTCAGTCTCTGGAAAGGCAGAGATTGAGTCATAGTTCATCTTTTTTTGGGGGGAAAGGGGGCCACGGGTGAGAAGGGAAGGAATAAGCATTTATATAGAGCCTGCTATGTACTGGTATTTATATACTACTACTACTATTTATGTAGAGCCTACTTAGTACCAGGCTCAGCATTAAGTGATTTTTATAAATATTATCGCATCTGATCCTCACGACAACCTACCTGTGAAGTATGTGCTCTGATAATCCCCATTTTAGAGATTAAGAAACTGAGGCAAACAGAAGTTAAGTGATTTTTTCCCAGCGTCACAGAGCTAGTAAGTGTCTGAGGTTGGATTTGAATTCAGGTCTTCCCGATTGCAGGTCCAATGCTCTATCCATTGGGCCATCAGTGGATGCTTCTTTGAAAACACACTGCCCCACACACAAAGAAGGTTCTTGATAAGTGTTTGTTGAATTGGATAATAGAGGCAATCATGTGGTATAGTGGATAGAATGTTGGACCTGAAGTCAGGAAGACCTGAGTTCAAATCTTCTTCAGACTTTTACTAGCTGTATGACCCCAGGCAAGTCACTCAATGTTTCTTGACATTAGGGTCCTCATCTGTAAAATGGGGATAATAATAGCACCTACCTCTTGGAATTGTGAAGTGGGATAAAATGAGAAAATATTTGTAAGGTGTTTTATAAAACTTCAAGTGCTGTATGAGTATTTGTAACTATATTAATGCTAGGTATTATTAACAATGATAATTGAGTTGGTAATCTCTCACAGGTATATAGCCCTTTATAATTTCCATACTTTTAAAAATCCTTCTTTTCTTTGGATTCTATAAGGTTGTGAGTAAGCAATAGAGGGATTTTTATTCCTGTTTTATAGATGGAGAAACTGAAGCCCAGAGGAAGTGACCTGCCCACGGTCACACCAGAAGTTAGTGGAAGAACCTGAAATAGACTGGGTCATCTGCTTGAAACAGATACCTCCGGGCATTTGAGTAATGACTCATTTTATTTTCAAAATTTTTATCGTTGCCTTTTTTTGTTACACCACATTCATTTCCCTACTTCCCTATCTAGCAAGCCATTTTAAAAACGGGGGGAAATGGGCAATTTAACAAAACCAACCAACAATATTTGATACCATATCATATTATCCTACCTGGAGAATATAGCCAAGGGCAGGTTGCTTTAAGCCGACCGTGAGATGTACACTTCTTCTGGTGGATTTTTAATAATTATTAAAATATTTCAGCCATTAATACTTCCCTTACAACTACCCCCTATAAGGTCGGTAAAGTAAGCTACAATATATCACAAATGAGGAACAGATAACTTAGCATGATTAACAGATGCATGCATGGTCAGTTAGCTAGTTTAATGAAACCCATAGCACAGAACCAATGGCCTTGGGTTTCCATGAATTGGGTTAAATTGTGGACTCTTCTTATAAATTATTGTCTTGGGCTTAAATTGGAATTTGGTTCATTCTTCCCTCTGTAGTTTCTTAAACATGATACTCTATCTCCCATCTTGCTTTTGTACTAGCTGTCACTCATCCTTGGAATGATCCATTCCTTACCTCTGCCTTTTAGATTCCTTAACTCCTGCAAGACTGCTTATATGTGTCCTACTCCAAAAGGCCCACCCAATATGTTAAGGCCCTTCTTCCCTTATCCCATCATGAAGAAAGCATTCAGGATTTCTAGAAATTTTAACCCCCCCCCCCCTTTTTTTCTGGTGATCCTCACCTCAAGGCAAGTCAACAAGCATTTATGAAGAACTTACTATCAGTCAATACTTAAAGAAATTAATTCAGACTATTTACTGGAAGGATAAATACTGAAGTTGAAGCTAAAATGCTTTGGTCATATAATGAGAAGACAGAACTCATTGGAAAAGACCCTGATGTTGGGAAAGACTGAAGGCAAAAGGAAAAGATGATGGCAGAGGATGAGATGGGTAGATAGTGTCATGGAAGCAACAAACATGAGCTTGGACAGACTTCAAGAGATAGTGGAGGATAAAAGGGCCTGGCGTGCTGTGGTCCATGGGGTCATGAAAAGTAGGACATGACTGAACAACTGAACCACAAAAAATGTACCAAGCATTGTACTAACTGCTCAGTCCCTGCCCTCATGGAACTTGCATTCTAACGGATAAAGACAGAGGAGGCATCACGAACCTGTCCAAGATCCCATATAATCTTTTTTTTTTTGTTCGTCTGTTTTTGGTTGGGCAATGGGGTTAAGTGACTTGCCCAAGGTCACACAGCTAGTAAGTGTTATGTGTCTGAGGCCAGATTTGAACTCAGGTCCTCCTGAATGCAGAGCTGGTGCTCTATCCACTGTGCCACCTAGCTGCCCGATCCCATATAGTCTTTAGGAATTACAGCCCAATTATTAGGACCCTAGCCCAAGAAGGGAAATAATTCATTGCTTGCTGATATGTTGATGAACATTTTTCTCTGGACCAGCACAGTCCACACAATTCACATTACCCATGAAAAGTACAACCCAGCTTTGCTCCTCCTAGTTGTGGTTCTGTTCCTTGCTAATCCTTGTATCTGGCTCCAGTTAGGTCCAGGAACTTCTATGCTGCTGGCTACTACTGCTCCAATACTGTCATATTAGTGACTTGCCCAGGGTCACACAGCCAGCAAGTATCTGAGGCAGGATTTGAACTCACATTTTCCAAGTGTAGCACTCTACTGTGCCACCTGGTTGCCTTTAAGAATAGGATCCAGGATATAAGCTCTACATTATCACTGGTCAATAGGGAAAGGCAAGGCAAGGAAAGGGGCAATAGTAATGTGGAGATATACTGGCACATCCAGCCTAGCTCTTTGCCTGCCTACAATCCAGGATAGACCTCAACCCTTGGGACATCATCCATTATCCTTTCCTACAGCGGAAAACTGGGCATCTGACCCTGAGTCCAATTCCATTTGTTCCAGACATTTTTCACATTTTCCAAGGTCACATTTGTCTGATATGAAATTAAGGCTGGAGCCAGAGACATCCAGGCACTTGGTCAGTTTTCATGTGTATAGTGGCCTGTCTATGAGGGAAAGGGATGAGAGACAGAGAAGAGAGCTCTGCCTTCAGGGAGCCGCTGATTTGAGGTGGAACATGTTTCAGGGGAAAGGACATGGTCTCTCGGACTATAGAATCACACACATGGAAGAGGGTTAGGAGCTAGGCCAGGACCTGTGATTTTGTTGGTATAAGGCACTCCCAGGTGAGGAAATTCCCTCTACCAATACAGGTTCCCACCTTCACTGCAATTTATAATCTCAGACAATTGCCTAAAGCACCTAGAGGTTAAGTGACTTCCCCTCCTTCCTTTCCTACCAGTTCTCATAGCCAATATGTATCAAAAGTTTGAAATGGACCCAGGTCTTCCGGTGCTCCACAAGTGGGAATTGTACTCTGATTATCTCTCTGCATTGTTATGTACTAAAGAATAAAAGTGTTTTAGTGAGGTGGCACAGTGGATAGAATACCAGGCCTGGAGTCAGGAAGATCCGAGTTCAAATCTAGCCTCAGACACTTAACAGTCATTTCACCTCTGCTTCAGTTTCTTCATCTATAAAACGGGGATAATTCACAGCACCCTATCTCCTAGGGTTGTTGTGAAGATTGGTAAGATAATATTTGTAGAGCACTTTGCGCAGTGCCAGGGACATAGTGTTGGATAAATATAAGCTATTATTGGTATTGTTATTAGGAAAAACTAAGTCAGTAAGACTGATGGAATGATCAGAATTCCAGGCTTTATTTTGTCTTCTTTCCTCTCAGAGTGCATCATTCTAACATTTATCTACCTGTTGATTCAACACATTTGTTAAGTGATCAGTATGGACAGAGACCTGGGTTTCATTCATTCAGGGCCCAGCTTTCCTGCCACCCCTGAGGCTTTCAGGCTCCCCCAGCTAGAAGTGATCTTGCTGTGTTCAGTGTCTGCCTCTCTGAAGGCTTTTATCACATGATGTATGCCTGGCTTTACACATGTTAAAACACATTTATATGTAATATCTATATATAATATCTATCCATTTATATATTTACATATCTATATTTATACACACGCATAATATACACATGCAGTACAGAAATACACATATGTACGTAACAAATATTTGTGTGTGTACACATATTAAGATATACAAACATATATATGTGTGTACACATTACAAATATGTCCGTATATATTAAAACATGCAGAAATATACGTGAACATATATACATATATACATGTATATACATGCATACATATATTCAGGGTGTTCCCTGTATATTTAAGCTATTAAAACTAAGGTGGCACTAAGAGTTTCTGAATAACGAGTATTATGTAAATATATATACCATATATGTGATGTATATGGTATATGTAGTATGTATGCATGTCTATATATTTATATATACTAGATATTATAGTGACTACTATACATGCTTATACTATATGCTATATACACATAACATATACATATACATACTCATATGTACATACATGCATATATACAGAGAGAGAGAGAGTGAAGTGGAAAGAGTAATAGACTTGAAAGTCAGAAGATGTGAGCTAAAGTTCTTGCTCCAGACACTTGGTAGTTGTGCAACCTTTTTGTGTGACTTCCCCTCTGAGCCCTCTCTGAGGCTCTCATTTCCTCTCTAAGCCACAGTATCTTCCTCCATAGACTGGAGACGATAGTGCTATCCCATGGTGCTACTTAGAGGCAGTCTTTGTAAAGGGTCATAGAAAAGTGAGCCATTATAACCATCAGCATTATTATTGTTGCTTATAATGATGATGACGGTAGCCTGTTTCTTGAGTCCTTCAGTAAACCGTCTCAGGGCTGAGTTCCAGATGAGGGGAGGCAATCTGTGGGGCCAGAAGGGTTAATCATTCTGGGAAGCAGGGGCAAAGGACTCTGAGCAGGTCACCTGGCCTGGTGTGGACAGCAGCAGCTGCTATTGCTGGGGCCCTAATCACCCTGTTTGCATGAAAGCTCAAGGCTGCAGAGGGGATATGTTTTGGGAACACTCACTAAGATAGTCCTAGGGGGAGAACATCTTATCAGCAAGAAAGGCAGATTAGAGGAAACTGCAAAGAGACAAATATGGGTTTGGTGACAGGAAAAAACTTCCTAACAAAGAGAACTATCCCAAAGTGGAATGGCCTGCCCTGGGAGGGCAGCCATGGGGTCCCCCTCGTGGGAGGCCTTCATACAAAGCCTGATTCACCAGTCAGTCTTGCATCTAGCATTTACTAAGCACCTACTATTCATCAGACACTGTGCTAAGCCGCTTGCCAGGGATGTGGGGGGGGGGGGGGGAATTCTTGTTCATGGATAGAATGAACTAGAGGCCCCTTTCCAGATCTAAAATGTTGTGATTCTGTGAAAATTACTGTTAAGTCCCTGTATCCCTGGGGCCCCTGCTGGGGGCTGGGAGAGGGCAAGCCACTGACAACTGGACTGGAGCCCCTGGACACTTGGCCAGAGGCCGGCTTCCCAACAACAGACAGTGCCCCTCCCCTTCCTCCTGCCGGCATCCAGGGCAAACCCTCTGGTCAGAGAGGTATCTTTATTACTTTTCCCCTTAGCAGCTGTGGGTCATTTAGGGGAGGCCCGGAGGCCTGAGCCTTCAGTAAGGTATTTTCTTAGTGACCAGAGACAAGTATTCCTAACTGGATTGGTTTTAAGAGGAAAAAGGCTAGGAAAGCAGTGTAATTTAAGTGGGGAAAGTGTCAGGAGATCAAGGTTAGAGTCTCTGCTACAGACTTAAAAGCTGTGTAACTGTAGCCAGGTCACTGTCCCTGTACTTGTGGGAGGGAGGCCCCTCCTGCTGCACACCCCTACACTTCCCCAGGGTACAAGTAGAAGGGCATGTGGTCTGCTATTTGAGGCAGAGAGAACATGAGTCTGGGAGCCAAAGGGAGTCCTGGCCTGGGTGGGGCCTTGGCTGGAGCTGGGAGTGAATCACCCCTCTGGCATGTGGCTATGTAAAAGAAAGGCAGACTGGGGCTCTGGGCGTCTACACTGATTAAGAGAATAGGCAGATAGATCAACATTTAAGTATAGAATGAATGTGGAGGAGTTGGGGGAAGTGGGAGAATGGCCCTAAGTGGTGCATAGACCTCCTAAAAAGCTCCTGGACATATTTTGGCTTTTATTTGGACTCCAGAACCACAGACTATCAGAGTTGGAAAAGAGAATTTAGCCAGCACCTGAGTAGGGATTCTTTTCTACCATATCCCCCAAAAGTGGTCACCTAGCTTCCACCTGAAGTCTTCTAATGATAGGGGGAGCTCATATCTTCTGGGGCTTGAATCAACTTGGGAATCGAATCAACTTGATTCAATTCAGTTCAACAACATGCATTTTTTAAATGCCTATTATTTGCCAGGACTGTACTAAGCTCTGGGGAACCAAAGGGAAAAAGAAGCAGTCCTTTGGTGTCAAAGAGCTTACATTCTACAGGAAGAAACAACTTGGTTGGACCGAGGCTACTGATGATCAGGGATTGATTTTGTGCTTCTAATAAGGGGAATCCTTTAGCCCTCAGGAAACTCACTCCAACACACTACACACAAACACACACACACACACACACACACACACACACTTCGGTTTCAGGAAGGCCTTATTTATATCTGACCTAAATCTGTCCTGCTGCAAAAGATTTTTCTTTTTCTTTTCTTTCTTTCTCTTTTTTTTTTTAGCTGGCAATCAGAGCAAACCTAAGGTCCAAGAGCCTTAAGGCAGGACTAACCTCCCCTATTCCCTGGTTCCAGTTACTCAGCTCTAGTCTCCAGGGGCCAGGGATATTTTCAGTATGGCTATTGAGGGCTTAGGAGCAATCGTCATCCCTATTTTGAAAGTACCCTGTACCGTGGGTTACCCCAATGCTCATGCTCGCTGCTAGCCACATTCACAACAGGGCTTAGATAAGAGTGGGGAAGACAAAGAGGGTGAATATGGAGGTTGTTTGGGAGTGAGTGGACCAAGGAATGCATCAGGCATTTGGCCTAAGGGTCAGAGAGAAAGGAAAGAGCCCAAAGCAGGCCTGCTGGGATGAATGACCAGTATCAGGAAGGAGCCAGTGCTGAGAAGTGGGAAGAGCCCTGGGAGACAGAAGTCCTGGCTCTCCCACTAATCTGACCCTTTGAACCAGTTCTGTGAGTCTAAGATTCTAAGGGAGCGAGGTCTTAAGGAGGTTCTTTCTTGCCTCCTTTAAAATGAAGAGGTGGATTATATGGTCTCTGAGGTCCTTTTCAAATCCAATAGTGGTGCAGTGAAGAGAGATTTGTGGTTGGAGGAATGGATTCCAACTTACTTTTCTGCTCTTAGCTGTGGGACCCTGAGGGAATCCATTTGCTTTTCTAAGCCTGTGTCCTCAACAGTAAAATTAGACTCCATGACCTCTGAGGTCTCTTGCAACTCTAAATCTTATCAGCCTCTTCGATTCTCTGTTCTCTTTTCTCAGGGCCTTCCCAGCTCATCTTTGCTTTGGTCCTGTGGTGTGAGGTCCCTTCCACCTGCGATATTGTGTGTTGTAAAACCCCTCTCAGCCCAGACCTTCTCCCAATCCAGGATTCTAAGGAAGCAGGGTCCTGAGAAGGTTAGCGTGTGACTGATATTTAATAAACAATCACTCCCTTTGGCATTTTCTCCCGGATGAACTTATCAGCTACTCCGCTCCTGTCAGCCTGACAATTCACCTTCTGTTAAAGCCAGACAAAAGAACCGGAACACAAGGCTGTTCTGCCTCACACTCTGCCAGGCCAGGGCCAATGCCCAGGATTGCTTGAGGCTAATTCTAGGAGCAGTGAGCTGGAGAAGAGGCTCTCTCACCTCCCTGTCCTTACTCCTTCCCCACCAACAACTGTCAATCAATCAGCCAAAGAGGCTCTGGGTAGGAGCTTCCACACCCATTTTATGGGACTGCCTGCTTGGAAGTAAGACCTGGGAGCCCTTCCCAAGGGCCCTGCAAACTCAGCAACTCAGGTCCTAGTGCTGTTGCTGCAGAGGTGGATGGCTCCTCAAGATGGATGGGCACAGCCCCCCTCCCTCCTTCATCCTCCTTCCCCTAGTCCAGGATGGAATTTTTTTCTTGTAACGGCTCCTAATCTAAAGGGACTCAGGGCACTGAGAGGTTTAGGGGAGGCTGATAGGATTGGGGGTGATGCTCAGGGGGACCTAAGAAGGATAAACTTGATGGGTGGCACAGCGGCTGCAGGATACCTGTATGAATGAGCAGGCATGTATTTAGGTCATTCAAGTTTAGGGCAGCCATTCCTTTGGGGAATCATTCCCTGACTTTAAACCCATAAAGGGAGTTGTGAATCTGTTTCTGTGTTCCAGGAGCCCGAAGGGAGGGACCCTTTCTGGGGAGTCTCAGGCTGATTGGAAGGCACCACAAACGGCCCATGGTGAGTCATTAGGAACAATGAGCCCATTCCACAGTAGTAGTTAGGGAGTTGACCTCCAGACTGCTTTCAGAAGCTTTGGGCTGGGTTGTGTGCCTGCTGTAGAAATGCCCTTTTTGTCTCCCACCCAGCTTCAAATCCTCAAGGGCCTCTCCCTAACTATTTTCTAGAGGTGATGAAAACTTCAAGGATAGGGACAGGCCACTGGTAGAATGGCCTGTTTCTCTCCTCCATGCCCCTCAAAAAAAAAAAAAAAAAGAGCTCAGAAACAGGTTTCCTCTTGAGGCACATGATCTGCTCTGTTCCCTGGGGCAGGCCTTGGTCTGGCCCTGGTTCCTGCCAGACTGGGCTGGTCCCGGGAGTTTTCTGAAGACTAGGGACAAACTGATAGATAAATGGTCAAAAGATCTGATTAGGCAATTTTTGGAGGGAGAAATACAAGTTATCAATAGTCATATGAAAAATGTTATTACTTAGTACTAATTAGTATATTACTAATTAATATGTTACTAATTAGTATTACTAATAAAAAATTTATATTACTTATTACTAATAATTAGAGAAATGCAAATTAAGACTCTCTGAGGTTCTACCTTAGACCCATCAGACTGGCAAAGTTGACAAAAATGGAAAATGACAAATGATGGGGAGGCTGTAGGAAAATAAGCACATTAATACACTATTGGTAGAACTATAAACTAATCACACCACTTTGAAAAGCAATTTGGAACTATGACCAAAAACTGTGCATACCCTTTGACCTAGTGATACCACTACTAGGGCTATAATCCAAACAGATCAAAGAAAGAGGAAAAGGACCCACATGTACAAAAATATTTATAGCAACTCTTTTTTGAGGTGGCAAAGAATTGGAAAGTGAGGGAATATCTATCAACTGGGAAATGGCTGAACAATTTATAATATATGAATGTGGAATCCTATGTAATATAAGAAATGATGAAGGGGATGGAGTCAGAGAAACTTCAGAAGACTTGTATGAATTAATACAGAATGAAGTGAGCAGAACCAAGAAAACAATTTATACAATAACAAAACTATTGTAAAGACAGACAACTTTGGAAGACTTAGGAATTCTGATCAACACAACGACCAACTATAATTTCTAGGGATGCATGAAGAAACCTGTTTTCCACCTCCAGAAAGAGAACTGATGGACTCAGAGTACAGATTAAGGTATATTTTCTTCTTTCTTTCCTTCTTTCCTTCCTTCTTTTCTTTCTTCCTTCCTTTCAACATGGTTAATGTGGAAATTTGTTTGCATGTCTATATATTTGTGATGGGTTTTATTTTTCTTGGTTTCTCAATAGGTGGGAGGGGGAGGAGAAAGGAGGGAGAGAATTTGGAACCACAAATAAAATTGAATTAGACAAAAAAGACAGTTCAAATCCTACTTTGGTAAGAAGTCTTTCCTGGTCTCCCCACCTGCTAGTGCCTTCCCTCTGAGATTACATTCCATCTCTTTTGTATATATTTTGTCTCTAGCTCTTTATTTACATGTTGTCTCATTAAAATACGAACTGTGTAAGGGCAGAGACTAATTTTGCTTTTCTTTGTATCCTCAGCTTTTAGCATGGTACCTGAAACATAGTAAGCGCTTATCAACTGACTGACTTCCTTTCAATGCTCAAGTAAGTCTCTAAGACTACATAAGTTGTAGAGAAGATGCCAACCTGCTTTGGTAGAAGGAATTTTCTCACCAGGGAATTCCCTTTATCAATAAAATCACAGGATCCAGTTCCTATCCCTATTCTTGAGCCTTATGGAGAGCAACAGACAGCCCATAGTGGATGTGATCAGGCTGCAACCTAGAACATATAAGCCATGAAGAGTTTAGTAGAACTAGAGTAGAAGACATTGCTGTTGTTGATATTAACAGGGAAATGTATAGGAAGACATAGACTGGTCACATGTTGAGGGAGAGAAGTGACAGGTCCATAGCTCACCATTATCCTCTCAATGTCACAGAAAGGGAGGCAGGCACCCAGCAGGTTGGGTGGACCCTCTGTAGTGTCAGGACAAGGCCAGAGTTAGCCTGACCATAATTCCAAAGAATTTAAGATGAAAAATGCTATCCACCTCCAGAGAGAGAAAACTGATGAATTCTGAATGTAGATCGAAGCATATTTTTTTTCACTTTCTTAAAAAAAACAATAGCAACAACAATTTAATGGGATTTTTTTTTTTTTTTTGGTGGTGAGGAAATTCCAGTTGGGATATAGGTGTGCCTATATGTGCTCTGAAGTTCTTTCTAGCTGAGAGATCCTGTGATTCTGTGAGTTAAATTGGTTGAATTGCTACCCAGTGACAACCGAATTAGTGGCTCCTACTACCAAGAGGGGCCATTTATAATGCAAAGTGTGTCTATGGGGTCCCTGGGGCAAGTGCCCTTTTTTTTTCTTTTACTGTATTTACATTAATCTGCCTCTGGCTAGGTCTCAGTGTGTGTGGTGTTTGTGGTGGTGAGTGGAGGGAGGGAGTAAAGAGGAGGGTAGAACAGGTGAAGCACAACAGCTCTTGGGGCTTCCAGCAGGGGGTCACTCCTGAGAGAGCTCATTGTTAAGCAGATGGATTCCAGGCTGGCTGAGAATGCAAAAAGCAAAACCTCTCCATACAGCCCAACTTAACCAAAGAGCATGCAGAGATCTTTAAACTGAAGAAATCCTCCTAGGCTAGGAGCTAGCAGGGAGCAAACTAAGAATCTTGATAAAGGGAAGAGAGGGTCATTGGATAGAGTGCCGGGCCTGAATCAGGAAGATTCATCTTCTGAATTAAAATCTGGCCTCAGACACTTACTAGCTATGTCACCCTGGGCAACTCACTTAAACTTTGTGTGCCTCAGTTTCTTATCTGTAAAAAGGAAATAACAAACCGCTCCAGTATCTTTGCCACGAAAACCCCAAAAGGGGCCACGAAGAGTGGGGGCACAACTGAAAAACAACCGAATTGAAAAGGGAAGAGAGAAGAGATAAAGGCAACCTGAGAACCCGGGAAGTACCTAGAGAATGTCTAACAAACACTTAACCCCAGGCACAATCCTTTGCTTTCAGGTTGGTGACTTGCCTGAACCTTCAGAATTCTCAACCCTGGGAGTCATCCATTACTCCTGGCTCTCCTTCATCCCCAAATTCAATCAGTAGCCAAGTCTTATCTAATCTATTTGCACAAGATCTTTCCCATCTGTCCCATTCAAGCAGACACTACAGGCCCAGTCCAGGCCCCCTTTACATCTTTGCCTAGACTATTGCATTGGCCTCCTAATTGGTCTCCCTGCTTCCAGCCTCTTCTCTCTCTACATAGTTGCCAAATTAATATTCCCCAAATACAAGCTTTAGCACGTCATTCCTCTGCTTGAAAAAAATCTTCAGTGGCTCCCTCCTGCCTCTAAGATAGAATCTAAACTTCTGTGTTTGACTTTGAAAGCCTATGATGATCTGGCTCTACTTTTCCAGACTTATTTCACATTATTTCCTTTCACACACTCTAACGTTTAGCCAAATTGGCCAAGTAACTATTCCATTTACACGAAAATCCAATTCTCAGTTGCAGGGCTTACGCTGTCCTCCTGGGCATGGAATGCACTCCTCCACCCCTACCCCCTTTCTCCTCCCCCACCACGAGGCCTCCTGGCTGCTGTTCTTAGTTTTCTTCAGGGTTCTACTCAGATGCCACCTCCTAAGTAAAGTTTATTTTGGTTCCTCTCCCTCCTCAAAGAATCTTGTACTGACTTACACGTTTACAAGTATTTCTCAAGACAATGTAAGTTTTTCCAGAGTAAGGACAACTTTTCATTTTTGTCATTGCATCTCCAGTACGTCAAACAGTTGTACCCAGGGGGCAGGATCTGGAGCTGTGATTTCATTGGTATAGAGAAATCCCTTGCCTTATCAAGCAGCTCAGCAATTTCCCTGAATCTTAACTATCTAGAACATTGAGTTGCCTAGAACATTGAGAGGTGGCCGTGTGCCCCTCTAAGGTCTGATGGATGAACTGCTACCCAGTACCAAGAGAGTCAGTAGCTTCCACTAACAAAGAGTTGTATATCTATATCTATATATGTATGTATGTATGTATGTATGTATGTATATATAACAAAGAGTTGCACTTATAATGCAAAATGTAGCTATGGGGTCCCTAGGATATATGTTCTTTTTTCTTTTTAACTGCATTTATATTAATCTGCCTCTGGCAGGGTCCCTTCCTATGTGGAGTGTTTGTGGTGGTAAGTGGAAGGAGGGAGTAGGGAAGAAGGCCTGATGATTATGAAGGGGTTCTCTCTGGGTAGCAACAATGGGGCTCAAGGTGGGGAGGTCACTCCTACTAGGGCCAGTATGTGCTAGAAGTGAGATTTGGACCCAGGTCCTCTTAGTTCCAAGCCTGGCTCTCTATCCACTAGTCAACAAGTCAGCAAGCATTTATTAAGTGTTTACTGTATGCTAGATACTATACTAACCTCTGGAAATGCAAAGAAAAGCAAAAAACAGTCCCTTCTCTCAAGGAGCTCACAGTCTAATTGGATGGACAACATGTAAAAAACTATGTATAAAAAAGATCTATCATCTATCTATCTACATACATATATATGGACATATACATATACATACACACTCAAGATAAATTGGAGATAATCTGAGAGGGAAGGCACTAGCATTACATGGGATCAGAAAAGGCTTCTCACAGGAGGGATGGCTTGGGCTGAGACTTCAAGGAAGACAAGAAAGACCAGAGGTGGAGATGGAGATAAGAAGGGGGAGAGTTTCAGGCATGGGGGACAGCCAGTGAAAATGCCCAGGGTAGGGAGATGGAATGTAGAGATGAATTGTCAGGCCCATACTCTCCTGGTCACTGGAACTGGGCAGGCTGTCTTGAGTGGAAAGGAAGCACTGTGCATTGCAGGTACTTAATAAATATTTGTTGTTGAAAAGCAAGAATGAAGCTGGGTGAAGAGCCAGGTGAAGAAGTGGAAAGAATGAGAAGATCTGGGTTCAAGTCCTGCTTCTTGCCACTTATGGCTGTGGGCAAGTCACTTTTATTTTCTGAGCCTTGGTTTCTTCATCTGCAAAAGAGAGGGTTCAATTCAATTAAAAAGGCATTTATTAACCACCCACAGTACTATGTGCCAGGCATTGTTCTAGACCCTGAAAATACAAAGACAAAAAAGAAATAGTCCTTTCCTTCAAGGAGCTTAAATTGTGGGGAAGGAGGGAGTAGAAGGGGAACAACATGTACATAGAAAATTAAATGCAAAATACAATTTCAAAGGGGAGGTAATACGTCTAGCATGAAGAGCATTCTGTTCCAAATAGAATGGGGTTCCAGAGCACAGAACAGAGAGATAGGACAGAGTGAGATAGGGACATGGGAGAGATGGGGCTGACATGAATAGGTATGAAGGATCAGGGAATGGTAGCCCAGGAATCACTCAATTGACTGAGAAGCATTTATTAAGCACCTACTAGGTGCTGGGCACTCTGATAAGTGCTGGGGATACAAGTACAAATAATGAAACTATCCCCACTCTCAAGGAGTATATAAGAGTATATAATTATAAGTATATAATGAGAAATAACTATATAGATATTGTAGATATATACACACACATATATGTAGACAGATATCTATACACACATGTGTGCAGATAAAATAAATATGCAGAAATTAAAACAAATAAATACAAGAGAGTTTCTGCCTAGAGACCTGACTCAGAATCACTGGTTTCTGAGTGGAGCTGTAGAGTAGTAGATGGTTCTATCCTCACGTTCTTCCCATAAGCAATTGATTTTAATTAGCAATCATTCAGCAAGGGTTGGAAAGTGTGGGTATGGGAGGGCGTTATTTGTAAGGCAGCTAGGAAGATGATGAAAATCTCTGGTTCTTCCTGATGGTCAACACAGGGGTCTGTGGAGGCCTTGGGCTAGTCTGGATATAGAGGGGTGAGGCATGTTTGAGGCGCTCACATATCAACCTCTGTGAGGCTAGATCTTGCCCAAGGCTCACTCCAATCTTGAGTGGATTACAGCTCCCAAGATGGGGGAGAGAGTAAGGGGGGGGGAGGGTAGTGTCTGTTGGGTCATTGGTCTTGGATTGGTTTGATTTATGATCTCTAAAATCTCTTCCAACTCTAATGAATTATGGTGAAATGAGATTAGCATCACCCTTTATTCAGAGAACAATTATCAGAGTTAGCTCATTTCTTAGGTACACACACACACACACACACACACACACACACTCCCTCTCCTCTCCCATTTTATAGATGAGGAAACTGAGAGAGGAAAAATGTCTTGTCCAAGATCACACAACTAGTTCATGGTAGACTGGATATGGTGGAAAAGCATCAGATCTGGAGGAAGAGTCTGTTTCCTTAATTTACTTCCCTGAGGACCTTGGGCAGTCATTTGATCCTATTTACTCTTGGTTTCCTCATGTATAAAATGAAGGGATTGGATTGGACAATTCTCTCTCTCTAAATTCTCTTCCAGCTCTAGACCTTATGACTCAAATCCAGGTCTTGTGACTCAAGCCCAGCACTCTTCTCAGTATACCACAATGCTCTGAGTCTGAGAAAAGCCCCAGTGTTAGGGACCCTTCTTGAGGGTTTCTGAAAAAGTCTGGGAGGTCAGGCAAACTGAGTCAACCCGATTACAGAACGGGCAGATTGTGGTCACAGATTGATCAGCTACAATAGAAGCATATCTAATGCTGGCCTTTGTTTTTCTGGAGGAAAAAAGTTAGATATCCCTTCAAATTCATTTTGAATCAGAACAGAACAAGTTATAATAATAAGCATATGAATAAATAGAATAATCTCTTTTGCACAAATAACTTCTATTGGAGTGAAAGGAAGTGAGCTCCTATCCTGGTCCCAAGGCTTATTTCACTGGGTGACTTTGGGCAAGACATTTAATCCATCAGCTTCAGTTTCCTCAGCTGTAAGATTGGAATAATAATAATAAACGCTTGCACAGCTATTTGGAACAAAGGGCTAACCTCAAAGGGCTATGTTAAAAATGGCCTTTTGTATAGTAGGTTCTCAATAAATGTCAGATGAATTAATTTCCTTCATATTCTCAGTCACCTATTTCCACATGCTTTCACAAGTATTCTGTCTGCCTGGCTCCACCACTTACTGCTTATGTGACTTCATTCCTTTAGGCCTTAGTTTTCTCATCAGTAAAATGAAGAGATTGGACTAGATGACTTTGAAGGGCCCATCGAGCACAGAAGTGCTATGGTATGAGATGAGAGAGAGTGTGGAATGGGATGGAGCGGGGTGAGAGAGAGAGAGAAAGAGAGAGAGAGAGGATCATGGTTCATAGATTTAGAGTTAGCATAGACCTTGGAAGTTAAGTGCCTGAGATCACACAGGTAGAAAAAATCCAAGATTTAGACCCCAGTTCTCCGATTCCAAATCCAATACTCATTGCATTATATTACTCTGCCTTTCACCTATATCTTTGCTTTTTTTGGTTCAGACTCTGAGTCTTTTCTACATACACACAAACATATATGTACATATGCATACATATATACTTACATATATATGTACACGCACACACATTTATACATATGCACATATATCTCCTCCTCTACAGTACTCCTCTGCTCATGGCATGTAAGAGGCTTTGGGCTCCTGAAGCAATGCCATTATAGTACCAGTTTTGGCAGTCCCTGAGAAGCTGGAAACGTGGAATGAAAGCAGAAATCATTTGTTTTCTTTCTGTATTCCTAGCATAGCACCTTGAACATAGTAGGAACTTAAAAAATACTTATTGGATTGAATTGGAATAAGGGCTTAGATCTTCCCTAAATTCTTCCTAGCTCTAACTCTATGATCCTAAAGGCTGAGATTTGGACTACATGTGGATTATCTGAGGATTGGGCTGCCTGCTATGGTAGATAGCCTCTCAAAGTCCAGAAGAGCTGGGTTCAAGTTCTACCTGTGACACATATTGTCCCAGTGACCTCAGAGAAGCCATTTAAACTCTCAGTGTCCCAGGCCACTCCCTAAAATTGTTTCAGAGTCGTTGTAAAATCTGCATTGGTAGAGCAAGTTTACTCCTTAGTATTTTCTACACCAATAAAAGCTCGGGTCTGAACTATTCCATCACCAGAGAGTTGTTCATTAGGTGATTTTGTTGTTGTTGTTGTTCAGCAAATCATAAAACAACCTATTAATGCATGGTAGGGTTCAAACTGTATGAATGCAGGGAGCATTTTGATGAACTCATAAATTGCTAAAGTATTGATTTTATTTATGTATGTATATAAACACAAATAAGGAGACTGCATCAGATAATTGATCTCTAAGAACAGCCTCGATGTCTTATAATTCATGGGATTTTAGAATTGGGAGGGACCTTAAAGGTTGGCTAGTTCAATCCTCCATTTTAAAGATGAGGGAATCCAGTCCCACAGAGGGAAAGTGATTTGCCCAAGGTCTCAAAGGAAGTAAGTGTCAGAGCTAGGATTTAAATTTACCTTTTCTGAGTCCAGATACAGTTCTTTCTCTCTTTCCCTCCCTCCTCATCCCCTCTCTCAATATATTTTTATTTCATTAAATATTTTTCAATTTCATGCAAAATTTTTTTTAACTTTCATTTTAAAAAAAATTTGAGTTCCCATTTTTTTCCTTCCCTCCTTTCCCTCCCCTCTCCTTGAGCAGGCAAGGAATTTGATACAGATTATATGTGTGAAATCATACAAAACACATTTCCATTTTAGCCATATTGCAAAAGAAAACACAGGCCAAAAACAAAAACAACCAAAACCCAAGAAAAATAAAGAAATTTTTAAAAGTATGCTTCAATCTGCATTCATACTCAATCAGTTCTTTTACCAGAGGTGGATAGCATTTTTCATCATGAGTTCTTCGGAATTATCTTTGAACACTGTGTTGCTAAGAATAGCTATCTTTCACAGCTGATCATCATTACAGTATTACTGTTATTGCTGGTTCTGCTCACTTCACTTTTCATTAACTTCATATAAGTTTTCTCAGGTTTTTCTGAAACCATCCGGCTTGTCATTTTTTTTATGTATAGCACAATAGTTTTCCATCACAATCATATACCACAAGTTGTTCAGCCATTCCATATTCCCTCAATTTCCAATTCTTTGCCACCACAAAAAGAGCTGCTATAAATACTTTTGTACATATCGGTTCTTTTCCTTTTTCTTTGACCTCTTTGGGATACTGATCTAGAATTTGTATTGCTGGGTCAAAGGCATGTACTTTGACCATAGTTCCAATTTGCTCTCCAGAATGGTTAGATCAGTTTATAACTCCACCAACAGTGCATTAGTGTCCCAGTGTTTCCACATCCTCTCCAATATTTGTCACTTTCCTTTTCTGTTACATTAGCCAATCTGATAGGTGTGAGGTAGTTCCTCAGAGTTGTTTTAATTTGCTTTTCTCTAATCAATAGTGATTTGGAGCATTTTTCCTATGACTATAGATAGCTTTGATTTCTTGTTGTTCAAATCCTTTGACCATTTATCAACTAGGGAATGACTCATATTCCTGTCAATTTGACTTAGTTCTCTATATGTTTGAGAAATGAAGCTTTTATTTTTATTTTTTAATCTTTTTTTGGCTTTTTGGTGAGGCAATCAGGGTTAAGTGACTTGCCCAGAGTCACACAGTTAGTAAGTATCAGATGTCAGAGGTCAGATTTGAACTCAGGTCCTCCTGACTCCAAGGTCAGACCTCTATCCACTGGGCCATCTAGCTATCACTGAAATGAAGCTTTTATCAGAGAAACTTGCTATGAAATTTCCCTCCAGTTTTCTGCTTTCCTTCTGAGCTTGACCAAATTGGTTTTGTTTATACAAAACCTTTTTAATTTGATGTAATCAAAATTATTCATATCACATTTCTTAATGCTTTCTATCTCTTGTTTGGTCATAAATTCTTTCCTGACAGGTAAATTTTCCATGCTCCCCTAATCTGCTTGTGATATCATCCTTTATGTCTAAATCATGCACCCCTTTCGATCTTATCTTGATATACAGTGAGACATTGTGCTATACCTAGCTTTTGCCTAACTGCTTTCCAGTTTTCCCAGAAGTTTTTGTCAAATAGTGATTTCTTGTTCCAAAAGCTTGGATCTTTGGGTTTATCAAACACCACATTACTAGGGCTATTTACTACTATTTATTATATACCTAATCTATTCCACTGATCCACCACTCTATTTCTTAGCAAGTACCAGATTGTTTTGATGATTAACTGCTTTGTAATACAGTTTGAGATTTGGTTCTGCTAGGCCTTCCTCACTCTCATGGAATCAATCAAAAATATTTATTAAGCTTCTACTTTGTGCCAGGGGCTGTCCTAAGTGCTGGGGATACAAAAAAGACAGTTCCTGACTTCAAGGAGCTTACAGTCTAATGAAATCATAGAACTTTAAAGCCTACATGGAAAAGGAAAGAAGGGGTCAATACAAGTTATTTGGGCAAAACATCTTATGTAGTGTCTTCTATTTTGCATTCAGAATGTGCTGCAGCCTACATGATTGGAATTCCAGGCCAAGAACATGGCCAAAAGGGCACTGTCTTTGGAAGGGAGGGAAATCTGATACCCCCGCCCAGTCTGGGGATGCTGAAGTCAGGGAATGGATAGTCAGTCCTGTCATGTTTAACTTTTAAAATGAGTAATGGAAAACTTAGCACTGTTAGTGGCAGATTAATTCAGCTGCAGCAGCTGATAAACTTTAGGATCCTGCAAAAACTATAGACAGAGGAATGGAAATGAATACTTATTTCATCAGGGAAAGTTTCAGAAACACATTTCAGTACTAAAAACACCTTAAGAACAAGTACAGCTCCAATTCCTTTCCTCCTCCCTTTTCTCCCTCCTTCCCTCCCTTCCAGAATTCCAATACCCTTCACCTACAGGTGCTGAACTGCTAGAGTTTATACTGTGACCTGGTACTCAAACAGGGCAGTGCTATTCTGGGGTAGCTCTAGAGAGGCATCAAGTTCCCTTATTCCAGGACAGGCCAGGGAGGGAGGGAAAAAGGGAGAGGGCTTGGGGGCCCCTAGAGAATATGCTTAGTGCCAGTCCTGCTGTCTTTGCCCTCCCCTGAGAGCCCAGCTTGCTCACCCATCTAAGGCATTCTCTTTAGGATGGATTAGAAAAGCAGCCAGCAAGCTGGATTGAATTCTATACCTGGAGCAGGTAGAGGGAAGCTTTCAGAGGGAACCTATTTGGGCCAAGCAGGGTGTGATGTAGAATCTCAGTCTCACAATCTTGGAACCAGAAGGGACCTCAAAGATCATCAAGTTTAACCTAGTTGGAAAAAAAATTTCTTATCTTGACCTCTAGTTGTTTCAGTTCAGTTCGGTTCAGTTTCAGAGTCCTCCTGACTTTATTTGGAGTTTTCTTGGCACAGATACTGGAATGGTTTGCCATTTCCTTCTCCAGCTCATTTTACATATGAGGAAACTGAGGCAAACAGGGTTAAGTGATTTGGCCAGGGTCACACAGCTAGTAAGTGTCTGAGGCCAGATTTGTGAACTCCTGTCTTCTGGACTCCAGGTCTATCTACTCTATCTACTGACCTATCTATAGGGCTCTATCTACTGACCTAGATCTCCAACAAGCTTTAATTATTAGGAAGTATTTTCTTAAATTGAGCCTCAAGGCTTTCTATGCCTTCCAGGCATTGTTCCCCCAGGTGCCAAGCAGAGTGAATCTAATCCATTTTCCACATGATTCCCCATCCTTTAAGCTACTCTAAGATTGTGTTATCTCCCTACTAAGTGTCCGTACTAAGTACACCCCTAATAAAAGTATAGATCAGCACCTGTCTGCACTTTACAGGCTTAAAGGGTTGTCTGACTGGGTGTGGTGGTTCTTGGCCCCTTATCCTAGCTGAGGCTGGCAGAGCTCAGAATTCTGAGCATTAGTGATCAATCTATCAGCTTCCTTCCTTTCCAGCCTTCTTACACTTTACACCCCTCTACCCACTCTAACCACATATGCAACCAACCACAATCCAGTTACATGGGGCTGCTATTCTTTATACTTGACAGTTCATGTCTTTTTTTTTTTTTTTTTTTTAGGCAATTGGGGTTAAGTGACTTGCCCAGGGTCACACAGCTAGTAAGTGTCAAGTGTTTGGTCTGAGGCCATATTTGAACTCAGGTCCTCCTGACACCAGGGCCAGTGCTCTATCCACTGCGCCACCTAGCTGCCCCCCCAGTTCATGTCTTACTGTGGGCCTTTGCACAGGGCGTCCTCTCGTGCCTGGAGTACTCTCCCTCCTCACTTTAAGCTCTTGTATGAGGTCTCCCACCTCTTTGCTCTGAGATTACTTTCCATTTACACTGTATCTATCTACAAAAACCTAGACATTTGCATGTTGGTTCCCCCATTAGAAAACAAGGTCCTGGAATGACGGTCCAAGTCCTGAGGCACAGTGCCTTGCACAAAATAAATGCTTAATAAATGTTTATTGACTGACCATAAAGCTTCAGGGAGTAAATAGGTGGTATCTATGTTGGGCTTTCAAGGAAGGGAGGTATTTCAATAGGCAAGCAAGTCTTTGTGTGGATATGAGACAGTGCACTCGGGGTATTGGGGATCTCTTCAAGAGATTTTCTAAGAAAATGTTTCATTGCTAGTATTCCTCTTGAATCACAGAAGCCTAATAATACATTTCTCTTAGTTCACTAAAATAAACGTTTCCGTTCCAGCAAGTGTTTTGGATATTTGGATGGAACAAAAGAAGTGGACATTTCCTGATTTCCCAGTCTTTGGAGCTTATTTTATTGGATGATTGCAAAGCAGGGTGGGGATCTTCCCAGATCACTTCAATGTCTCTTATGTACAAAGAAATGTTCTGAGGAGATAAAAAATTTACAAAAGATGGGGAGGGTTCTGCCCCTCTTTTTTTTTTTTCCTACATTTTTCCTCTCCGTGATCTCATGAGCTCCCATGGATTCAACCTTCACCTAGATGCAGTTTACTCCCAGATCTACATATTCAACCCTAATCTCTAATTTGGCTATCTCCAATTGCCTGCTGAAGATTCTTTACCTAGATGTCCCATAGGCCCACCAAACCAAACATCTTAAAAACAACTTATTATCCGTCTTCCTAAACTCACCCTTTCCTCTAACACCCCCAGTTCTGCCAAGGGTACCACTATTCTTCCAGTTGCTGGACATCTCGGGCTCTTCAGTCTCACTCACATCCCTCCCAACTCCAACCCTTATCCCCAGTTAGTTGCCAGTTCTGGTTGATTCTCTCTCCACACCATCCCCACCATCCATCCTCTTCTCTCCACTCATATACCACCATCACCTCGGTTCAGTCCTTATTGCCTGTAACCTAGACAACTGTAACAACCTCGTAAGTGATTTCCTTGAATCCAACCTCTTTATTCTCCAATCTCCCTTGTTCACAGCCGCCAAACTGAAATCTTGAAAACACCAGTCTGACCCTGTTACTCCCGATTAAGAAGTTTTAATGGCTCCCTATTGCCCCAAGGATAAAATACACATTCCTTTGTTTGGCTTTTAAAGCCCTTTACAATCCGGCTCCAGCCAATCTTTCCAGGCTGGTTACACATTACTCCCCCTCAAATTCTCTATGTTCCAGCTCAACTGCTCTGCTTGTTCTACACAAACTACATTCCATTTCCTGTGTCTCTGCCTTTGCATGGAATATCCTCTCATGCCTGGAACGTTCTCTCTCTTTACCTCCACCTCTCAGAATCCTTACGTGCTTGAAAGATTCAGTTCAAGGACTGCCTTCTATAAGGAAGAGGCCTTTCCTGATTCCTCAAGTTAACAACCCATTAGTTGGTATTTATTTTATATAAATTATTTTATATAAATCTTGTAATTACTTATCAACATACACATTGTACTGCCCCTCTTCCACCACCAGTAGAGTGCAATCTCCTTGAGGACAGGAGCTGCTTTTTTGTTGTATTCCCAGTAATTAGCAAAGTGCTGGAGGAATAGTAGGCACTTAATGCTTTTTTAATTGAATTGAGCATACCTGGGCATCGAGGTGTTGAAATGGATGGACTGCCAGGCCTGAAGTCAGGAAGACCTGAGTTCCAATTTGACCTCAAATACTGATTAGTTGTGTGATCCTGGGAAGGTCACTTAACCCTGTTACCCTCCATTCCTCATCTATGAAATAAGCTGGAGAAGGAAATGGCAAACCACTCTAGTATGTTTGCCAAGAAAACCCCAAATGGGATTATGAAGAGTTATACACACTGAATTAGGTGTCTAGTTTCAAATCCCGCCAGTCAGTGAGTCCCTATGTATTCTATCTCCACAACATCTTTCACGGTCTCCCTTTTCCTCTTTACTTCCATTGCTACTGTGCTGGTCTAAGGCCTCATTGCCACCCGCCAGGACTACTGTTAATAACCTCTTTACAGGTTTTCTCTCCCCTACTCTCTCTCCTTTCCAATCTCCCAGCATAAGTTTTCTTAACCACAGATCTATATCACTGCCCGGCTCAAATATCTCCAGGGTTTCCCTATTGCCTAGTAAAGTTTAAATTCTTGAATGTTTGGCATTCTGGTTCCTCCATAGTCTGGCACTACCCAACTTTTCTAGCTTTATTCCTATGTACTCTATGCTCCAGCCAAACTGGCTGATTCTTTGTCTTCCTGAACGTATCCATCTTGTTTTTCTCTTTCTTTGCTGACACTGTTCCTTCTGCCTGAAATGTCCCTTTGTCTGATGAATTCTTACCTATCCCTTTATTAGAGCAAGTCAAAAGCCAACTTTTCCAAGAAGCTTTCTCCTATCTTCTTTCTCCCAACTGCTATCCTACCCTATCCTACCTTTCTAGACTTATTGTATATCACGTCCTCCTTCCCAAGACCCCATGCACTCTGATCCAAACTGGTTTCTTGCTGCTCCACAGGACATTCCATCTTCTCTTTGCACTGGGTGTTCCTCCTGCTCTGGTTCTCTTTAACCGTAGAATTTCAAGCCTTGGTTCCAGCTCAGTTCAAGATTGACCTCCTGCTTGAGGCTTTCCTGATTCTCCCAGCTGCGGGTGCCTTCCCGCCCCCCCATTTCCTTGTATTTTATGTTTTGTATCTATTTATATGGGTAAATATTGATTCCTCTGATTTGTTTTCCTCCCCACCTCCTAGCACAATAATACATTGACACTTAGTAGATGTTTATAGATATTTGTTGATTGATTTTCTATTGTTAGGCTCTGGGGGAGATTCACCATATAATATGGGATATGACAAACAGATAAGTACATTAGGGATGTGCACAACTATGCTATGTGACATTGGAGGTTAAGGTCATTGCTGACAGATTTCAGGGGAGGCTTCCTGGAGGAGGTGGCATTTGATTTGGTAGTCTTCACAGTCACGGACATAAACCAAGATTCAGGTTGACCTGTCTGGGGTTTGAAGCAGGCTGGTAGGTATGGTGAGCACGTGCCCAGGCCCACTCCTGGGTGTACCCAGGGGTCCCAGAGGGCACGTGCAGAGCGGGGCGTGTCGGAGGTGTAGCCAAATCCGAGACAGGGCGTGTCCTCGATACATGTGCAGAAAGGGGCGTGCCTCGGGCGGGTAGGGCTGGGGAGGGGGAGGAGCTCAGATTGACGGGGCGGGACCTTCCAGGGACAGAGTGGGTGTGCCGGGCCAATGAGCGCGGGGCGGTGGGCGGGGCCTGTAGGGAGGGTTCGGGCCGGCTGCGGGCTGAGAAATGCAGGCAGAAGCGTCGGGGTTCCGCGGAGGGATCGTGCGGGCGCCGCCGCTGGTACCGCTCGGCCTCGGGGATTGGCTGCGGTGCTCGCGTGTCACCCGGGGTTGCTAGGCTCCGTGCCGCCCCGCCCCCGCCTTTCCCCGGTACGTGCTCGCGCGGAGGCTGCGGCGCGGCTCTCGCGCTTCTCGGGCTCGGCCTGCGCGCGCGGCGGCGGCGGCATAAGCGCCGGGGCCCCGGGGAGCGGCAGCGTCCTGCGGCCCGGCGTCCTGGCGGAGCTGGGAGTGTCGGCACCTGCCGCTGCCCGGCGGCGCTCGGGGGTGAGTCACGCCCTCCCCCTACGGTCGCCTAGCGGCTCCCGGGCCCCGGGCCCGCCCGGCCCGCGCCCCTCCCCCTCCCCGGCGGCCCCGGCCCCCTCTTTTCTCCTCCCCGCCTAACACCTGCTGCTGCGCCCGCTCGGGGCCCTGGGTCCGGGTGCGAGCGAGGCCTGCGCCCGTCAGCCCGGGCCCGCCCGTGTCCTTACTTTATACTGGCAGGCGGGCAGGCGGGCAGGCGGGCAGGCGGGCCCGGGCCGGCGGCTGCGGGGGGAGGTGGTTCTTGGGCGGCGTTGCCTTTACCTCACGCCGCCTGCATCCCCTCCCGGCCTGGGGGAGGGAGGCGGCGGCGGCAGCGGGTGTGGGCGTGCAGGGCAGAGGGGACTGCCGAGGGGGGCCAGGGCCTGGCGGCTGCTGAGAGCGCTTTTTGTTGCCGGGCCCGGGGCTGGCACGGAGGCGGCGGCGGAGCAGGCCGCGGGGCCGAGGTCGGCCCGGGTGCGGAGCCGGGGCCTTTCCCGCCCGGGAGCTGCCGGGGCCTCTGGACGGGCTGGACGCCGCCGTCGGCCCCGAAGGGAGGGGGAGCGCCGGGCCTGCTTGGTTGGCCCCCCAGCCCTATTCGGGGGGCGAGTTTGCAGCTGGGTGAGGGAAGGGGAAGCGGGGAAAAACCTGCGTGTGGTTTTTGTGTATGCACAGCTGTCTGTGAGAAGCTGCTCCAGGAGCAGGCAGGTTGAGCCGCTCGTTAAGCCCTTCCTTTGGGGAGGAGGTAGGGGCCCCCGCGGCCCCCACCCGTGTTAGAGGTTCCTTTTGGAGCTCCAGTACCTGTTCATCCTTTCACAGGAGTTTGAGAGAGCAGCTTCAAAGTTGGGTGTATCTGGGAGGCTTCCCCAGAGGACAGGCTGCTTTGCTTGTCCGGGAAGCCTCCCCCTAAGTCATAACGACTCAGCTTCAAATTAATGGCAAAGCTGGTGATTTAAAAAGAATGGGTCTAATATGTACATTTTGACAGGTAGGTAACTTCTACATTCTTAAAGGTTTAGTGTGGATTTTAAGGCTGAAGAGAAGTTCCTTGCCTTTTGTCAGTTTCAGAATTAAGCAGACTTTTTATTACTGCCATTTTATTTTCTGAAAGTCTCCCAATATGGAGAAGTTTTGGATGTTTGGATGTTTTTAAGCTTGAACCTTTTTTTGAAAGAATCTGATTTAGTAATATATCAGGAGTTCTGTCTCAAAAGCACAGCCTGCTCTTGCACTTTTCTCTGAACAAGTGAGTAGAAATGATTACTGGCAAAGGTCCTAGTCGTTTGCCGTTATTTCTCTCTCTCTTTCCCTATCAGTCTCTCTCTTCTTTCTCACTCTCCCCATTTTCACTCTCTCCCTTCTTTCCTTCTCCTTCGCTCTTCTCTTTCTCCTTTCTGTTTCTGAGACAAAATGGTGCATACAGCCAAGTAACATATTTTTCCAGGTGTGTTTTGGGTGTCTGGGATAGGTATATTATGATTTTATTAGTACCCTAAGATCTTTCAGAGTAGTATTGTTTTTGAAAGGACAGATATTTTGACCTGTTAAAAGTGTATTATTAGATATTTGGAGAACTTGAATGGGACCAAGTTAATTTGGTTTAGGAATGAGAAAGTGGACTTCCAATGCAAAATACTCATGATTTGGGGCCAAAGCAAACAAGGGACAGATTTCTTTTCTGCTAGGAAGTCAAAAGGGAGGGAGGTGTTTTCTTAAATGGAAATTGGGGAATATTCCAGGCATGCGGATGAATGTAGGTAAGAGGAGAAAACAATATTTACACAATAAACATTTAATAGGAATTGTGAAACACTCATGTTGGTAGTCTTTCAGTAAAGAAACTTGCAGGTCTACACTATTCTGAAAAAATCAGCAGCTTGTTAACAGTGGAGTTGAAACTTGGCAAAGTGTCTACTATCTCTCCTGACTTCAGAGATAGACGCTACTGTCTGGACTGAGGTCAGTGGCAACATTTAGAATTATTGGGCTGGGAAGGGGGGTGGAGGTGGGAGAAGGGTGCTTTGCCAGATCATCTCAAGTAGTTTCTTCCTATCTGGGATTATTTCTAAATTACCCCAGATAGTGTAGAATACATTCCCAAGAAAAAGAGATTCCATAGCATCCCTTGGCAACTGCTCAGTTGCACTGATAGTGAAGAATCTTGCTCATCTAACCTAAAATCCTTAGCGCATTGGATTCTATCCTGCAGACTTGGACAGTTGCGGACAATCTTCGACAATTTTTTTTGGTCATGGTTTTCAGGTAGTTTGATGATTCTTAAATTATCTCTTCTCAATCTTTTTTCCAGGCGAGTTATTTTTGCTTTGAAGTACCTCACATTTTCCTCTATTTCTCTGACTCGGGACATTTTTCTTAATCTCAGGGTAAATTACTATTTTTATCCCTGTAAAGGCAAAATTAAATACAATGCCTCTGTTTTTTTCCTGTTTGATACTTGTTCACTGAAATTTGGGTTCCAACTTTTGCCCTTAACTTTCAACCAATGATATGGCGTCTTATTAATGTTGAATTCCCTGAAGGGAGTACTAGGGAGACTTTTCTAGTGGTGGAAAAGGGATGTAGAGAAGAAAGTGGGGAGATGTAAAGACGTCCTACCCATCTCTCCAGGCTCGTATTACCCTCTAGTAGAATTCCTTGAGGCCTAGCACTGTTTTTGCATTTACAATGCTTTGTAGTAGTGATTAATTCCCTAGGTGCCAGATGAGTTGTGGGTGGTTGGAAGGTGGGAGGGAGAGGTAGAATTTGGGATCATTTTAAGTTTATAGGTCCCCTACCAGTAATAGGGCAGGATTTTACTCACAGATTTTAAAACTTTATTTTCCCCTTCTCTTCTCACTAACAACCCCACCACTTCTGTGGTATCAGTGTATTGGGGAAATATAATGTGGTTTTTCATCCCCTAAAGGTAGGGGACACTTCCTTTAATGAACTGGCTTCTGGCATGAACCTTCATATTTCCTCCAGAACCAAAATTTGTAGGTAAAATTTGGGTGCCAGCCATGTACTAGGTGCTGTAGGATACAAAGTATTACATTACATTGCTCCTTCCCTCAAGTAGTTTGTTTTCTAGTTGGGGAGAGAGAATGGTAACATAAAGTGCATAAATTGTTTAGAATGATCCCCTTTGGCGCCTATGACCAGGAAGGAGCCTGAACTGGATTTTCATTGGGTAAAATTTAGAAAACTGGAAGGGAGGGAGCATGGCATTCCAGGAGAGAACTTGAACAAAGGTGAAGAGGTGGGATATGCATGGTATGTCTAGGGAACCAGTTTGACTGGAGTGGAGGGTTTCTGTAGGGAAGTAGTAGCAGATAAGTTTGGAGATGCAGCTTGGAGTTTTGGAGACAACTTTTAGACCCATGTTATATTTTTTTACTTCAGGTCCCCTCATTTTGTTTAATTTCTAAACTCAATACTGTTCAGGTAACAGCACTTTCACAATACGGTATTTTATAATTGTTCATTCTATAATGCCTAGAACTCTGAAGTTAGCCATAATAGCTAGGATTCATTATGTGGTTTTCAGTTTTGGTTACTCTTGGGGTCATATTGGCAGCTTCAGCCTTTATAATAAGATCCATAAAGTCAATCAAACTTTTTAAGCTTCTGGGAGATTATAATTGAATGAAGTATGGAAACAAGCTCACAAAGTATTGAATTTGTGAAGCTAGATTTCTTTCCCCAGTTACTTATTGAATGAAATTTATGTGTCTTAATCCCTGCTAGATGCCTGAATGTTAAATACAAATTAATTTTCAAGATTATGATTTTGCCCGAGTATATTAGTCCTGCCTGGGAAGACGTTAAGTTGGTAAGAGTGTATGACTGCCTTTCTGAGGGAGTGGCAACAAAGACAGGTGTTGAGGTTTTGTTTTGAAGTTGCACCATTCTGAACTAGTAATTAAAAAAAATTCTAGTATGTTGAATATTTACATTTTGAATTACTTTTGTATCTTTGAAGTTTTTCACCCTAATTTTTGGTCTTGGTTTATCTGTCAAGTCTTCAGTATAAAACATTTCTTCTTTCTCAAGTGAACTTTGATAAAATTTGGTGGAATAGTTTGACTCACTTGTGTGGGTAGGAGATTAAGTGGCATTCTTTATGTCTTTCTGGAAGCATAGAAGAGTTCTAGCCTTGCAGTAGGCATTCACCATTATCTTTCTTTACTCTTCCCAGTGGGTTTTAATTCCCATTTTAGCTAAGTGTTTTTGAATTAGGATTGTATTGAAAAATGCATGGAGTACCTCCCAGTATACTTTTTTTAAATTTCTCTGCTTTGTGTAGAGTACAAGTACACTCTTATTTAAGGAGTTTGGAATTATGAAAATTGATTTACAAAAAATTAAATTGGGGCATATATGTTTATTCACTTCATAAAGGCATTTAACATGAGATTTCTTTATCAAACTTCTCCAGTGTATCTACAATTGCAAATGTGATTTGTATTACACAGGTTTTCAAGGAAAAGTGACATCTATTAAAAGGCTGACATCTGTTATAAAATGAGGCAGATCTGTATCATTTTTTAAACAAGATTCCTTCCATAAGCATCCCAATTTTTCCCTCTTTTAGGGGTGCTTAGATTTTTTATGTTTTAAGTACAATTCAATGTCCCTTGCCATTCTGTGCATATGAAACCACTGATTCATTTTTGTTGCTGCTAGTCATTGCACTATTGCATCCTAAATATAGGGTAGTGTGCCAGTTGGGAAACAGCCCAGTAGTAAGTGGAAGCATTTGGAATGCTGCATATTATTCAGAGAAATAATCAGCCAATGCTTAGCTTGTGTTGGTAATTGTACTTGGTACAATGTATTGGAATTTGCCCTTAGATTCCTGTAGGTGTCAGAATTTCTTCCTGCGTACGGTATGAAAGACTTTAAGAGAGCAGTTATCTGTTTGAAAATTGCCTCCTTCTAATAATTGGTGTAAAAATGTTTATTAGAAATCTCAGTAATAGTTTAAAGTTTGAGAAAGCTGTTCTTAAACGTTTTATTTCTGCAAGGGGTCTGATTCATCTAATTTGGCCATACAATATGCAGAACTGATTTTTCTACCAATGTAAGGATAGTTATATTTAATTCTCTATAGACATTTGCTTGCATTTTTGAAACTACTTCTCAGCCTAGTAGAAAGCATGCCATTTTCTACCTTGTTTGGTGTTTTTAATTGGTTCAGTTATTCTTAAAATATATCGAGTATTAATAGATTTTCTTTCAGAATATTTTACAAGAACCCAATTCACTCCTTGATTGAATATAACATAGGGTATAATTTCTGAAAACAGTTAAGCAAAACATTTTAAGAGTTATTGCGACGTGTGTAGCTTTAAATTTAAATAGTTTTGTTAAGAGAAAGAACTAGAAGCAAGGAGGCCCATTTTTACTACTGTTATTCAATAAAATATTAAAAATGCTAATGATAACGGTATCAGTGAGATAAAAATTAAGGGACTATGCATTATCAGAAAGAAGGCAAAGTTATCTTTCCATCTATGATATAATGGCATAGTTGGAAAACCCTAGAGAATCAACAAAAATTAAAATAATTGGCTTTGGCAAAGTAGTAAGATGCAAAACAAGTCCCAGATCATCAGCATTTCTATATGTTAATAACAAAAACCAGGAAGGGGGAGAGACCTTTCTTTTTAAAGTAACTATCTTGGAGTTAACCTACCAAGACACACACTGGTCTTGTATAAGTCAATTACATAATAATGAGAAATAAAGGAAGACCTAAATAAGGGGAGACAGAGTCAACGTTCATTGATAGGCCATGCTGATACAATAAAAAATAACATTACTACTCACTTTAACATTTTAATTCTACATCAATCAGATTATCTAAGGGATACTTTATAGAATTAGGAGAAATAATAAAATTCGTGTGGAATAAGAAAATATCAATGCTATGTGGGGAAATAAGTGTATGAAGTAGAAATGAAGAGGATTTGATATGACCAGATTTCAAATTATATTATGAAGCAGTAATTTTTCAGTACTATTTGGGATCAGATAAAAGAATGGAGAATAGACCAGAAGAACAGATTAGATGAGCACCTCTTAAAAGAAAAAAAAGTGAAAAGAGCAGTTCAGTCTTTCATAAATATAAGACCATGAATGCTAAGGAAAGGATTCTAAAAAAAAAGAAAATTTATTGTAACTTTAATAATGAATATAAGTACAATTAATTATGCTTGCCTTGTAATCACTGCTATTCAAATGAATTGATTTCAACATATAAATGACTTTTCTGTCATTTTTTCTAATCTACAATCGAATCTGTGATTTATTCTCATTTCTTATGTCAATTATGTGTTGTGGTTATAGCATTGTTTCACAAAGGTCTTTCCATGTGGTTTTTTATTTTTCACACTTGGTCTTAACTGTATTATAGTATCGTATTATGTTAATGTACCACGATTTACCTAACCAGTTCATTTTAACAAGCACTTGTTAAGTGCCAACTCTGTGCTAGGTGCCATGATAGGTACTAGGGATACAAAGACAAAATGTGTATTTTTTTTTTACCTTTCCTTTTATATTCCCAGCATTTAGCATTACCTGGCACTTAATAAATTGATTAATTGAAGTGGCTCAAAGTAAATAAGTATCTTACAGAGTAATTTTGGGGATGGGGAAGAGCACTAAAAGCCATGTGTGTTGGGGGGGTGGAGGATAGCGAGTAAGGAAGGGCTTCTTGTAGAAAGTGGCCCTTGAGTTGAGCCTTGAAGGAAAGTGGATGGGAGGAGGGGAGCATTCCAGGTTTGGGGGACAATTTTTTTTAAGACACAATAGAATAGGTTTATTCTGTGATTACAATTGTTAGGACTTGTGCAGAATAGGCATTAATGGAAATACATAGGAGCACAGTTTTCTTTTACAGAAGGGATAATCTGTGAATATTTCAGCCTATTAAACTGGAAGCATCCCGTTTTCTGCTTTAGAGGAGGTAGGAAATACTCTGCTTATTCCCAACTAGCTCCTTTCCTTCTCCATATCTTGGGGGACAATTTGTACAAAGGTGCAGTGGTGGGAGATGGATGGTCATTTTAAGAGAATAACAAATTTCCAGTTTGCTTCAAAAGAAGTACTATGAGGTCAGTCTATAAAGATAGGCAGTTAAATTCAAGCAGTTTGCGTTTTATCCTAGAGGCATTGAGGAGCCGATGAAGCAAGAGAGTAGTAAGATTAGACCCTGTGCTTTAGAAATATTACTTTGAGTTATATTGCCCTGCAGTCAATAAATAAAGGGATATGAGAAATGTAGAGACATGAGTAAAGACAGATAAATTGAAACAAAGTTAGCATAACTAGGAAATCACTGTGCACAGTGACTTCAACAATGTAAATTTTTTTTTTTAATTCTTTAAGGTGAGGCATTTGGGGTTAAGTGACTTGCCCAGAGTCACACAGCTAGTGAGTGTTGTGTGTCCGAGGCCAGATTTGAACTCAGGTCCTCCTGAATCCAGGGCCGGTACTCTATCCACTGGGCCACTTAGCTGTCCCAACCATGTAAATGGAAAGAATAAAAACAACAAATTGACTGTAAATGCTGTGTAGTTATAATAACCAACTTTAGCCACACAGAAATGAGGAATGTACCTCCTTCTCCTTTCTTTTTCTTTCTTTTTTTTTTTTTTTTGCAGAGGTAAGGAATATGTGTGTGGAACATTGCATATATTGTTGAATTTGATGGATTAGCTTTTTACTTTGAACTGCCTTTTATCCTCCTTTTTTATTTTCTTATAAAGGATGGTTCTCTGGGAGAGTTGAAGGAGGGAGGAATATTTAGTAAGAGAAAAAGATGTAAAATACACAAGATATAAATACAAATTAATAAAATTTAAAAATCACTTTGGCAGATATGTGGAAGATAGATTGGAGAGGGGAGATACTAGAAGCAGAGAGGAGCTAGTGCAAGAGTCCAGGTAGGAAGTGATAAGGCCCAGAGCTAGGTTAGTGGCCATATTTTCTGAATGAAAGGAACAGATGTATGAAATGTTGTGGAAGTAGACTCAAAAAGACGTGGGCAACTGATTGAATATGGGGGGGTTGGGATTGATATCATCAACAAAAATAGGAAGTTAGAAAGAGAGGTGTGTGTGTGTGAGAGAAAGAGAGAGAGAGGGAGAGAAGATAATGAGTTCCATTTTGGACCTGCTGAACTTGGTATGTGTATGTGTATGGGATATCTAAGTGGACACATTCAGTAGGCAGTTGGTGATACAGATCTTGGACTTAGGAGAGATATGAGATTAAATTTGTACACTTAGGGAGTCAGATATGTGAAGATCATTCTCCATTTGTTAGACTTTAAATTCGTTTCTCGTTTTTTGCAGCACTGTGTACAGTTAATACTGTGTATCCCTAAAGTATTTTTTTTTACAAGTTTGTAGTTCCATCAGTAATGAAAAAGTACCTGCTTTTCTTTTTTTAATTAAAAAAATTTTCAATCAAATTAGAAAGCATTTTTTTTCACCCCCCACCTCTTTGCTCCCCTCCCCTTTCAGGGAAAAAAGAATATCTCCCTGATAACAAATAAATGTAAAGCTAAACAGATCCCTATATTGACCACGTCCGAAAAGTGTGTCTTTTTCTCCTTATTATGTGTATCAGTTCTCTGTCAGTAATGAGTAGCTTTCATCATTATCATTATCTGTGCCCTAGAATCAGGGGCAGCTAGGTGGTGCAATGGATAGAGCACCAAGCCTGGAGTTAGGAATATTCATCTTCTTGAATTCAGATTTGGCCTTAGACGCTAGTTGTGTGTCTCTGGGTAAGTCACTTAACCCTGTTTACCTCAGTTTCTTAACCTGTAAAATGAGCTGGAGAAAGAAATGGCAAACCACTTCAGTGTCTTTGCCAAGAAAACCCCAAATGACTTCACAAAGAGTCAGACGTGACTGAAAACGACTGAACAACCACCACCCCTAGATTCATTGGTTGATCATTCAAGTTGATCAAAGTTATTAAGCTTTTAAAATTTTTTTTTACAGTGTTTATGTTATATTACAAATTACTCACCTGGTTCTGCTCAATTTACTCAGCATCATTTTATACAAGTCTTTTCAGGCTTCTCTGAAACCATCTCTTTCATAGCCCTTTAACAAAAACAGCCCTTGAGTTTTACTGCTTTTAGTTATTTTTTGCCAATTTGGTGGGTATGAGAAAACTCCGAGTTGTTTTAAATTGCATCTCTTTGAAGATATGTGAGATTAAACGTATTTCAAGTGACTGTTAACAACTTAGATTTCTTCTTATGAACGCTGAATCTTCTTGTCTTTTGATGGCTTATCTATTATGCACTTGGAATTAACTTTGTAATTAGTTTATAACAGTCTCATATATATTAGATGTCAGGTTTTTAATTTGTCATATTTGCTTTATTTTTCCCAGTCTTATTTATTTTTAAATTAGATTATTTTTGTTTAGAAATTTATTTTAATGTAATCAAACACATCTTCACATTTGAGATAAAAATACATGTTTTTATTTTCTTCCATTTAAAATTTTGTGTTTTTATATAATTCTGATGGAGTTCACTAAGGTCTGTGGTGTGAGGTATGGACATAAATCCTTTTCCTGCAAAACTACCCACCAGTTTTTCCAAGTACGATAGTTAAACAATGAGTCCCAGGAAAAGAACTCTTTTATTTCATAAAGAGCTGTTGGAAAACTGGATAGCAGTTTGATACAAAATAGATTTGGATCCATATTTCACACCATGTATGACATTCCAAATGGATAAGTGAGTTAAATATAAATTATTGCACCATTAAAAAGTTGGACAGTGGAAGTTGGTTATCTCTTACAACTCTAGATAAGGTATGAGTTTGTAACCAGCCTTATGTTTATAAATAGAATATATATTTACTATATTTGATATATATAATTATATCTATGTAATAGACAAATACATAGTTATATATAGATATATATTAATTTTATTGTGTAAAAAGAAATTTTTGCCCAAGAAAGTATAAGATACAAATAATTCCTTTATTGTTTACCTTTTTTTTTTGGCCAATAAAAATAATTCAGTAATATCATGTCATGCTGTCATAATCATATATAATATCATAGCCTTAGAGTTGGAATGAATCTTAGAGATTACTTAGTTCAACTCCCTCATTGGTGGCATAGCTGGTATTTGATATGAGGTCCTCGAGCTTGAAATCCAGAAATTTTTCCATGCCGCTAGTTAGCAGTGAATGAAGTTTAGGTTAAGAAGATGGGTGATGTCCAAATGCTATTTAAATGAAAGGTGTAAAAGTTAATTTGTAACCAATTATGATGTGCCTGCTACATAAAATCTTCAGAGTGCTAAGTAACTTTTTTTGCATTTGAGTCTTTGCTTAGTTATTGAGCCTACTCACCTGGTTTTTACTCTTTACTATAGCTTGACCACCCTCCCTTTAGAGGCTGGTCATATGCTATAGGTGAGTGAATAGAGTGCTGGACTTAGGGGAAGACCTAGATTCCAACCTCAAGTCTAACACTTAATAAACCTCTCTGGAACCTCGGGCACCTCTCCCAGACTATAACTCATAGAGAGATTTAGGAGTTTCTCACTTACATAGCTTAGTACTAGTTAGGTGATCTTAGGAAAATGACAGCTATCTACTGGACAAAGGAAATTTGGAAAATGGTCTTTAAAGCAGGCCAGTTCTTAGTTATGGCACAACTGAAGAATAGTCCTTCCGTTTATACAGACTTGCTGCAGTGGTGAGACAGTTTGATTGCCTGAGCAGAAATTTCCTGGAGGTGACTAGGAGAGAGTTGTGTATTAAAGAACTAAAAATAGAATCCACTAAACTTAGACACAGAAGTAGGGTTGTTGATCTCTGTAACTTTTCCATGCATTTGTACAGCAAAGTCTGTTGCTTAAAAAACTATACTAGTATTTTGTTAGAAGGGTCACAAGCAGGACGGAATTTTTAAAAACCGAACTTAACGAACACCAAAAAACATACATTTTCCCATATACAAAGTAGGACAGAAAGATTATATGTGCAACTAAAATTTCTATTATGTATAGCTTTTTATAAAAAAAGTATATAATAAATTCAGCATATTACTTTCAAAGCTATCCTGAGTGTGTTTCTCTGAACCTTTGTTCTTTTTGTGTGCCTTTTAAAAAATGCTTCATTGACCCTGCCCCCCCTTTTTTTGGCAGCACTATTGCTAGTTCCTTTTCTCGTAAAATGAAAAAAGAAAATACAATCTTTGTAACAAATCAGACAGTCAACAAGTACCTGGGCTTACTGTATGCTGGGCATTGTTAGATATTGGAGATGAGTACATACTCCCTATGAGTAGATAGGGAGATGTTGAGGATTAGAGAGGGAGGATGATTGAGGATACAACTGCTGAAAGAGATGGAAGGGGATGGAATCAAGTGCCCATGTAGAAGAGTTACCTTGGCAAAGAGAAGGGCTACCTCTTTGTTAGAGATTGAGGGAAAGGAAAAGTGAATGGGAGATGACATCAAGGAGTTTTGACTAACTAGTCAACTAGATAAAGATGAGAAGAGGGACCTCATGTTGAATGGTCTCAGGTTTCTGGAAGTAAAAAGGAAAGATTCTCAGCTAAAAGGGTGGAGAAGAATGGAGGGAAGAGGCTTGGGATTGCTTCTATGGGGGTTGATAATAGGCCAGGGGTAGGAAACCTGCAGCCTTGAGGCCACATGTGGCTTTCTAAATCCTTGGGTGCGGCCTTTTGACTGAGTCCAAGTTTTATAGAACACATCCTTTTATTAAGGGGATTTGTTATGTGAAGTTTGGATTCAGTTAAAGGGCTGCACTTGAGGACCTAGAGGGCCACATGTGGCCTCAAGGATGCAGGTTCTTCACCCCTGAATAAGGCTACCTATTAGAGAGGAATAAAAATACTACGTTGCTGTAGTGAGAGCCCAGTTGATGTTAGATAACATGAATTTGAGTTTTGAGACTTTTGTTCAGCTGCATTCAGAGGTTTATTAGGAATGGAGGAGTATGGTAAGAGTAATCTAGGGCAGAGGTTTGGCAAGAGAGCAGTGACAGAACAAGGGACCGAGGGATTTGAGAGCAGAAGACAATGTAGAGTTGAAATAGCTAACTGTTGAGTTGTTGGAGAGTAGGAGAGTAAGTCAAATTAAGGGTAATGTCCTAAGAAATAAGAAAGTACTGAGACATGGAAAGACTGGAGATCTCCATGAGAAAGGTTTAGGTGGCATGAGGCATAAGGGGAAAGGTGGAATAGGAGATTATGGTCAGATGGAAGAAAGTTAGTTTTTTGTTTTTTTGTTTTTGTTTTTTTAAGGAAATGAAACACTTGTAGGTGATGGTGAGATCTAGTCATCCTTATGTATGCCTGAGATAGAGTCAGTGGTAGGTCATGGGATTTTTGGCTGAGGAAATGGGAGATTAGGAAGTTTGAAGGGAGCACCTGTGTGGATATTCAGATGTTCCTTTCCCACCTTCTCCTCCTTTCCTCGCTGTGAGGGAGTCCTGCAGGGCCTGTTGGGGAAAATGGAGGAATTACAGTAGTACTGATAGTACAGTACTATAAAACCAAGCAACCTTCACACTTCCCAGGGAGATTAACTAAGTACAAGGATGGTTAATGGGGATTCTAGTGGATTTTAAGCCCAACTTGCTTAAGTCAACTTGGTAATACAGCAGCCAAAAGAGTTAATGTGATCTTAGAGTATCTTAATAGAAATGTGGTACACAGAGCAAGAAAAGTGATAATCCTGCTATATAATATACCTTTTCCTGGTCAGACTGCATCTAGAGTTCTGTATCTAGTTCTGGGGGTCACATATTAGAGGGGGCACTAACAAGCTGAAGCACATCCAGGAAGTTGACAGTGACCATGTTGTTGTGGGACTTAAAAGACCTGAAGATGTTTAGTTTGGAAAAACAAAAGACTTGGAGGTGGCTAGGGGAAATGATGATTGTGATATATCATGGGGTAGAGGGATTGTAGGTCTCCATAAGAGTAATTGAGAAGTTTAGAAGGGATGAGGCCTAGGGAGAGAGGTGGAATGATAGGAGATTGTGGTCAGATAGAAGAATGTTTTTTATTATTTATTTGTCACTTATTCATTTATTTAAAAGTTTTTTATTTAGGAAGTGGAACTCTTGTGGATAATGGTGAGATTTAATATGTGATCATCCCTATGTGTGGCTGAGGTGGAATAAAGATGTCGAACTTGGAATATTAGAGAGTTTGAGGGAGTATCTTCATGGAAATTAGTTTCCCAATATAAAGGTAGGAGTTGAGGAGGAGAGGGAAATGATGAGTCAGATACCAAACTCCTTGGGAAAGGAGAATGCCCTGGAGGTTTGTAAAACAAAGCCCTCATAATCTGGGTTGGGTAGAACATTTTGTTTGAATGGAATTCGAAGGAGAAGAGGATGCTGAGTGATGGAGGTAAAGGGAGAGTCTGGAAGTGACAGTGGAGAGTGAGAATTATTTTGATTCCCTCTTCAGATTCACTGGACTCTGGTGACTCTGAAGGAGAGAGTGAGGTTGATTGATGGCTTTGCACAGGTCTGCCTCGCTTAAATCCAGTTCACTTGCCAGTCAAGACATCACCCTTCTGATGTCATTAGGCCTCTTAGAGAATGAAGGATAAACAACAACTATGTGTAGGACAGCTTAGGGGGGTATGAGAGAAGGATAGTCAATATTGTTTACACATTGGATTTTTGTCTGAAAATGTTTTCCGCTTTTTAAACGAAGCCTAAGAAGTGCCTGGGTTCCTAAGTGCAGGAAAAATACAAAGTTGATCAGGTACCCATTTAACACGATATTAACTAGAAGGAGATTTTTCGTTGTATGGGTTACTAAAGGGGGTAGGGGAATATGATCTGAGAAAAATGTGGCTTGGTCATGTGGTGAGGGTAAGGAATAACAGATGGAGGCAGCATTGTCGTAGGATCATAGATGTAGAGCTGGAAGTGATCATTGAGCCCCCTGCTATCATTTAAAAAAAAAACAACACTTAAATAGCCAGATTTTTTTAAACCCTCTCCACCATTTTGGTAACCCCATTGCTAGTTCCTACCCTCTGCTCTTCCCCAAGTTGAAAGAAAAATAAAACTCTTATATTAAGTATACATAGTCAAGCAAAACAAATCCCCACATTAGTTGTGTTCAAAAATGAATATCATCCTGCACTTTTGAGTTCGTCAACTTTGTCAAGAGATAAATAGCGTGCTTTATTTATCATTGGTCCTCTGGAATTACCAACACATAGTTGTTTATCCTTCATTCTCTAAGAGGCCCAATGACATCAGAAGGGTGATGTCTTGACTGGCAGGTGAACTGGATTTAAGGGAGGCAGACCTGTGCAAAGACATCAGTCAACCTCACTCTCTCCTTCAGAGCCATCAGAGTCCAGAGAACCTGAATAGGGGAATCAAAATAATTCTTGCTCTCCACTGTCACTTCCAGACTCTCCCTTTACCTCCATCACTCAGCATCCCTTTCTCCTTTGAAGTTCATTCCACCAAAATATTCCTCTGGTCATTGCATTGCTCAGACTTCTTAAGTCTTTCAGAGTTTGTCTTTACTGTGTTGTTGGAGTTGTATAAATCATTGTTTCATGCAAGTTTTCCCAGGTTACTTTCTTTGGAACTCTGATTTGTCATTTCTTAAGGCTCAATAATTTTCCGTTACAGTTATATAGCATAATTTGTTCAGTTCCCCAATTGATGGGTATCCTTTTTAGTTTCTAGTTTTTTGCCACTGTAAGAAAGAGCTACTATAAATATTTTTGTACATATGGTCCCTTTTCCTCTTTGTTGATGTGTTTGGGGTTTATTGATGGGTCATAGGGCATGCACAATATAGTGACTTGGGGATGGTTTCAGATTGCTGTCCAGAATGGCTGTACTAATTTACAGCTCCACCAACAATGTTTTAAAGTGCCTGTTTTCCCATAGTTTCTCCAACAATTGTGATGTTCCTTTTTCCTGAGCAGAACAGTCTTGAGATATGAACATTGGTTTCAACTTCTTAGGTGACAAAGATACTACCATCATTTGGGGGGGCAGAGGCTGGCAGGGAGGATGTTACCAGAATATTTGGTTTATGTAATAGCAGTATCTTTGACAGCTAGTCTTCCTGGTTCCAGAAGTGTTTCATAGAATCTATAGCTAGAAACAACTATATAGACCAAATCTGACCCTGTCATTTTGCAGATGAGGAAACTGAAGCCCAAATTCAGGAAGAGATTTTCCAAGGTCACTCAAGTAAGTGAAAGAGGTGAAAGGTACTTGAATCCACATCCCTTGACTCTAAACCCAGTCAGTGAACTTACTATATACTAGGCACTAGGTATACAAAAATAGAAGTGAAACAATCACTGCCCTTGAGCTTGTAGCCTATGCACATATAAGTGAGTATACAATATGTACAGAATGAATACAGGATGGTTTAAAGAAAGGGGGGGTGGGAATCAGGAAATAGGGGGGAAAATCATCTGTGCTCTTATTTTGATCTGCTACATCTAATTTTCATGGGGAGCAACCAGGTCACATAACCAAGAAAAAGGCAGCTGGAAATTGACTTTAATCCTCTTTCCTCTCTGCTTTGCCATATATTTATTGTACTTCCTTTACTGGTGATATGTAGTGCAGCCAAGGTGGACATTATACACTCACTGTGTCCTGATTGCTGGTGAATTTTTCCTAAGCAGCCTTTTTTTGGAAATCATCAAACCTGGTAATGTTTTTGCATTTTTATCACATCTCTTGAAAAGCCCCTAAGGTACTTGGTGAAAAAGGGAGGCTGGTCAATTTTGGTCCCCTTTGAGCTAGGAGATGGTAGGAAGCATGTAGAAATACTTGCAAGATTATTTAGCTATACTAACTGCTCAATACCATAGCCATTTTGACTGTAAGTATTTGCTAGTGAAAATACCCCACTGAAGGGGAAATATTTATATGGTTTTAATGGACTCAAAAGTAGCTGCTTGCTGAACTAAATGTTTTATTTGGAAAACACTTGTCAGCATATCTATAGTCTAAATCTAGAAAGCAAGCCACTAAGGAAAGGGAGTAGTTCCTCATGAGAATTCACTTTGAAAGAAGTTTTTGATTTTTTTTTTTTTTGGTGAGGCAGTTGGGGTTAAGTGACTTACCTAGGGTCACACAGCTAGTAAGTGTCAAGTGTCAGAGGTCACATTTGAACTCAAGTCCTTCTGACTCCAGGGCCAGTGCTCTATCCACTGCGCCATCTAGCTGCCCCAGTTTTTGTGCTTTTAAAAGTGTGTAAAGCAAAAACATAGTAATTGAAACTTAAGCTTAACTTCACTTTGACTTTCTTACAGTTATGTAAGGTAGGTGCTGATTAGGTATTTTAAGAGTATCCCTTAAAACTTTCTTGCTTTGCACATAGTAGTTCAATAAATATTTACTTAAATTTCTTTGACAGAGGTCCTCTTGAAGACGCTATGCTAGTAGATGGTATATTCCCTCCACTGTAACCTGGCAGGTGAACACACTCTTCCTTTTACTCTTCCTGTGACTCTAGGCATGACTCTAGATCTTTCTGATCTAGCTTTGGAGTTAGGGGATATAGGTTGCTTTTACTAGATGAGTGAGAAGAGAAAACATGAGACAGAAATGAAGGAAGATTATGATTAACTTTTTTGGCTTAAAAAAATTGTTGGATAACGTCTGGTCTGTATAGCTGTGTACAAATTGATTGTGATCCATTGAGCTACCATATTGATCTGAATATAGGCGGTACATTTTCCTCAGATCTGGCTTGTATAAAGTCAAGTGCAACCTATCACTGGTGTTATTTTTCAGCATATATCTATATCTTTTTCCTTTAAAAGATATTTTATTTTAAACACTACCAGGTATTTTGTTCACTTGAATTTGAATGTGTAGCTCTTCCTAGAGAGACTACTTGGTTGCTGATAAATGGCTAATCATAACTTGTGTTTTGGCCTGTTTCTTGTCATTGATTAATGATATTTCTTTGGGGAACTGCTTTCAGAAATATTGTCTTGGGCACTTTCATCTAGGTGATAGTAATAGCCTCTGGGTGTGGGAGGAATGTCTCTGAATGGTCATTTTTAGGAGCGTCCTATAGGCTTAGAGTACACATCTGGTTAGTAATTTTTCCCCTCTTGCCCAATAAACTGTACTATCCTGTACGTTTTATGGTAAAAATGTTGGGAAGCAATTACAACTTAAGTTTTTATATTGTAATGATTCTCTTTCTAAGGGCCAAAGGTGACATATGGACCATTTCATTGTTTTCATTTTCTATAAGAGGACCTTGAGTCATAGGGAACAAATATTAGCAGTTTGCCTAGGTCACAGAAGTTGGTTTGGGAAAGAAAGGAAGGAAGTAAGGAAACAAGCATTTAAGTGTCTGCTATGTGCCAGACACTGAGCTAGGTGCTTTATATTTTCTTATTTGAGCCTCACAACAATACAAAGGTAGGCGCTATTATTATCCCCATTTTACAGTTGAAGAAACAGAGTGTTAAATGACTTGCCCAGGGTCAAATGGCTAGTAAGTATCTAAGCTGGATTTGTATTCAGGACTTCCTGACTCTAGAGGCCTCCTGTGGCCTCTGGGCAGCAGGTTCCCTACTCCTGCTCTAGACAAAATGGTCTATGTACCATCTATCTGACTGCCTCAAGGGAAGAGGAAAAAACCTTAGTAGTAATAGTTGGCATTCATATAGGGGTTTAAGGTTTACAAAATGTGCTTTACATTATCTCTTTTTGTACTTTTTTTTGTTGTACCCAGCAACTCTTCGAGGTGAAGGTACTATAAATATTTTTTTTCCATGTTCTGGATGAGGAAACTGAGGCTCATAGATATTAAGTGATTTGTCCATGGTCACTCAAGGAGTTAGTGGCATTGCCAGTAGTAGAGCCTGGGCATCCTGGCTTGGAGTTTACTCCTTAAATCATATACAAGACATTTGTTTAATATCTTCAAGTCTAATAGCCTTTCTTGTACAGCATACTGCCTCTCAGACAAAAACAGATTGAAGCCTTGGAGATTCTTCAACTCTCCAACTCCCAGTTTTCTGGAGCAAAATGGATATATGATTCTGGTCAAACCAGTCCTCCAGGAAACCTAAGTTGTAACACGTTTTAACTTTTAACTTCAAGAAAATTGTAGAGTTGGGAGATGGCTGCTTGGATTGAGCATGGACAGAAAAGAAATGAAAATCTTCATTGAAAGCAGTGCTCACAGCCCAGTGTTAAGCAGTTGGCCTAACTTTGGTAACATATGGTTTTCCTTGACACCTGTCTTCCATTCCCTCTTCCTTTGCAACTTAATTTTTTTTATTTTGTTCATTCTTTTTGTCTGATTTCCCCCCTTTTTTATCCCTGAGTTTTTCTTCTACTTTCCCTGTTTTCTTCTCTTCCTCATCTTTCTTCATTCCTTTCCTTTATAGTATAGTAGGATTTAGAATTATTTGAAGGACATTATTTTTCCTTTCTTTGTTTTTCCTAACTTCTCTTTATTATGAATGTTGTGGGAGAAATGGACAGAACATTGGACAGAGAGTCCAATAATTGTTATCTTGAAAAAAGTCACTTCTCTAGGCTTCAGAAAGATTTGAGTTCATATGTGGCCTCAGATACTTATTAGCTATGTGACCTTGGGCAAGTCATTTAATCTCTTTCTCAGTTTCCTCATCTGTGAAATGGAGATAATAACCTCCCAGGGTTGTGAGGATAAAATGAGATATTTATAAAGATATTATTTATAAAATGAGATATTTTTATATAAATATGTGAGATATTATTTATATTATTTATAAAGATATTATTTATATAATCAGGGTACCTAGCACATAGTAGGTGCTATATAAAACTAGCTATAATAATCATTGTAATAATTTTTCATTTTTACCCTATGTAAAATGAAAATTATATTTAGATAACCACTAAGACTTTCTTCAGCTACAGAAGTCCATGATTATGATTATTCTTTCTTGCATCATTTTTCTCCAACACCTTTGTGAGAAGCCATTCCTGTTTTTTTCTCTGGGGCACTGATTGAGCTGTCCAGAAGCAGGAAAGGGAAGTAGATGGAACTTTTGCAGGACTTGTACTTTCTTTGTCTTTGAAAAGTGTTATTAGCTTCCATTTGACTTAGACTGAGTGGACTGAGGGAACAATAGAATGGGTAGGATTTTTGCAGAAAGACTTTCTATTTTATAGCCTTTGGTGGTTCCTTTTCAAAGAGACACCTTGTGTTTTCAGATTGTCTCTTAAAGTCATAGAATCTGAGCTTGGAAGGACCAGAGAGATCTCATTTAACCCCATTTCAATTTGTAGAAGAACAAACTGACTAGGGTCTAGTGTGTGTGTATACTTGCCACTGGCATTGGTTCTTACCACCTCTCTAAGCCAGTTGGTGACATCTCAACATTCTATGTAGTTTATTATTGGCATGTTGAGGTTGAAGATGTTATGATATGTTATCTCTTATGTAGCACATGATATTGCTCAGCTCTCCAAGCCCTTCTTGTGGATGTGTTCACAAGTCTGCCTCACAGCAGATCATCATTCACAGACAGCATACCACTGTGAGATTGGCACTAGGCTTTCATGATGCTCTGTGGTAAGCTGGATCAGGTGCAAAAACTTGTTGCTCATGTTTAAGACAGAATTGTTGCATGGCGCAGTCTCACAGTTTCACTCTAAATAGAAACAAGCATCTTTAGCTTACCATTATGATGAGTATGGCTCTGAAGCCAGGTCAGTTCATATTTTTTACTTTTCCATCATCATTGCCCAGATCTAGGTGAATATCAGAGGTGCAGTGTTATATAGTAGAGTCAGGAAGACCTAGGTTTAAGTCCTATCTCCTTCACCCATTGTGACTGCGTGGTCTGGCTAGCCAGTTGACCCTAGGCATTTCTTTAAGACTATATGCTGCATAGCAGATGCTTGTCTGTATCAGTAGGCGTTCTCATTGGGAGCTTGCTACACAGATGAAATCATAAATCAGGTTAAAAAAAGAAATTATATGCTTGGGGCTCCCCCCTCCCCCCAGTTTTTTCTTATTTGAGCCTCAGTTTCTGCTGAACTTTAGGGAAGGGAATGTAAAAAATTCCCAAGTCAGGGAGATTTTTGACCTTTCTAGATAAATATGCTGGGGAGAGCACTACCGGGTACTGCTCAGTAAGGCTGCGAAAGTGTGTAAACTTTTATGTTGTCTCTGGAGTAAGGAAATGAAATTTTACTAGTAAGAATATGATCTCTAAGTTTAAAATGAGATTGCTGTTACATATCTTGTTCCAGTGTTTGAGTTATATATAGCATGTTTATGTTTTATATTCTACATATATATGTGTGTGTGTGTGTGTATATATATATATGTATGTGTGTGTTTTTTTGTGGATAGAGTTTTGGATTAGGAATTCATAGTTATGGGGTATGAAGAGAGTTGAAGAGATGTTTGATCCTCTTCACTGTAGTAAAATAAGCCTGTATCTAAATCATCTTAGGGGTTAGGTAGGCTCTGCTATTGTTAAAAATTTCCAGGGAAGGATTTTCAACAGGATCTTTACAGCAGCTAGTATTTTATTAATTGAGTTATTTGTTCATATTATCTAACTTAAATCTCTCAGCAATTTTGTCTGTTTTTGTCAGGGAACGTAGAGGAAACAACTGATCATTACTTTGGTGTACTGGAAAAAGGAATTTCCTTACTAGTCCCTTCTCAAGCTAAACTCATAGACTGTTATAACTGGAAGGGTTCTGGGTTTGACCGTCCCTAGTTTACAGAAGAGAAAACTAAGAATTTGTCCAGAGGATCTTTTGAAAACCTTTCCTCACCGTCCTTTATTTTTTGTTGCTTGGCTTTGAGGAGTTTAGGATTTTTACTCCTGTTCTAAAATGTTGGACCCCTTACTTACCCCCTGGGTAATTCTGACTAGGGCTAAATTTAGTAGCGGGAAAAAATCCCCCCAAAACTATTAAGTGCTGTCTGGCTGTAAGGCTATAGTACTATTATTGAATCTTGTTTGATTTATTGGAAAAGTCAACATGAATCCATGGTTAGCATTTTTGAGAGTGTCTTGCTCAATTATTCTGTCTTCCACTTAACAATAATAGTTGAAATTATTTGGAGAATGAGACTATTAGTTGTACTCTAATTTAATGTCCTCCACTTCCTTGTGTATATTTTAAGTAGCATATATTGTCTACATTTCTGAGAAAATTTAAGGGTGAAGTGCAATATTTGTTTAGGGTTGGAATCCACTTAGTGGAACTCTGGAATCTTGCAAGTGTCCAGAGGGACTTTGATAAGTTTGGAATTAGAATGTGATGATGGCCATGTGTACTGTTAACATCCTTACCTCTTCCACATTAGTCCCATCCCCCCCCCCACAAAAAAAAACCAAACCAAAAAACAAAACCCCAGACCAGAAAAATGCGTGGCTCTTTGCTAACTTTGTCAGGTGACTGGGATGTCAGAAAGAGAAGGTCTAGATAGGTCCTCCCCATTGTTTGCTGCCTCTTTAGCCTGCCCTTACCATTGGGAGACTTTGACTTCAAACATCAAGTCCTGAATGCTGAGTATTAGAAGAGATACACAGTTTAAGTATGACATGGTGCCTGTCTTCAAGGAGTTCACAATCTAGTAGAAACATGTATAATAGAAAAGTAGCTATCATTGATTAGAGAAATGCAAATCAAAACAACTCTGAGGTACCACATCACACCTATCAGATTGACTAACATGACAAAACAGAAAAATGATAAATGTTGGAGAAGATATGGGAAAATTGGAACACTAATGCATTGTTGGTAGAGTTGTGATCTGATCAAACCATTCTGGAGAGCGATTTGGAACTATACTCAAAGGACAGTCAAACTGTGCATAGCCTTTGACTCAGCAATACCACTTCTAGGACTGTATCCCAAAGAGATCATAAAAATGGGAAAAGGACTCACATGTACAAAAATATTGATAGCAGTCCTTTAAGAAGCAGAAATTGAGGGGATGTCCATCAATTAGGGAATGGCTAAAAAAGTTTTGGTATATGAATGTAATGGAATACTATGGTGCTACAAGAAATGATGAACAGGTGGACTTCAGAAACCTGGAAAGACTTACATGAACTGATGCAGAGTGAAATGAGCAGAGCCAGGAGAACATTGCACCTAGTTAACAGCCACATTATTCAATGACTGACTTTGATAAACTTAGCTCTTCTCAGCAATGCAAGGATCTAAGACAGTTCCAAAAGACTCATGATGGAAAATGCTGTCCTCATATGGTGGAAAATGCTATCCTTATTCCGAGAAAGAACTTAGGAGTCTGAATGCAGATAGAAGCATACTATTTGCTCTCCTTTTCTTTTGTTGTTTTTTGTTTCTTTCTCGTGGTTCCTCCCATTAGTTCTAATTCTTCTTTACGTTATGACTAATGTGAAAATATGTTTAATATGAATGTGTAAGTAGGGCCTAAAAAATGTTGATGGACAAATGGATATAAAGTTTCTGCAACAAAAAAAGAAAGAAAGAAAAAGAAAAGTAGGTATCCTGATGTCAGATCCATCCAGGCTTTCTTTGCCTTATCCTGCCTAGGATTAGTCGAAGTTCTGATTAATTAGGTCCAGGGCTAGGATATGAGCTAAGGTTGGCTCTGATCACAGACTCACCTCCTTAGATGGGTAACCAATGCGTAGCGTTTATGAGTTGAGGTGGGAGAAAATGTATTATTTGGTACAGATTCATCCACATTACTGAAAAGTAACTCACATTTCTAAAAAAGTAATTAATCTCAACTGTTATACAGTTAGCAGGATTATTGTAAGAAAAGGACTTAGTAAATCTCAGTGCGCTATGGAAATATAATCTGCTGTTATCATTAGCACAAACCTCTTCATGCCTTAAATGTTTTCATGGGCTGCTATGGCCAAATGCATTCTTCACCTGGCATCCAACCTTATAATGCCTGTCTTCATTTACATAGGGTTGTCCTCAAATCACAGACACACTGTCATCTCCAAGGCTGTACTTAAAATATTTTGCATTTTGGTGTAGGTCTTGCCAGAGCTTGCAGTCCAGAAGCAGTATTTGAGAATCCAGAGTAAGAGCATGTTATTGGAAGGCAGCTGAAAGGCTTCTGCAAAAGAGTATTTCTTTGAAACTTGTTTGAACATAGGTGCTAAAATATGAATAGTAACTTTAATTAGTATATATCATTTTGCAAAAATAATTTTTGTTGTTTAGTTGTTTCAACTCTTCAGGACCCTATTTGCTGTTTTCCTGGCAAAGATACTGGAGTCGTTTGCCATTTCTTTCTCCAGCTCATTTTACAGATAAGGAAACTGAGGCAAACAGGATTAAGTGATTTGTCCAGTGTCATAGAGCCAGTAAAGCGTCTGAGATGGATTTTAATTCAGGTCTTCCAGACTCCAGGCCCAGCGCTCTATCCAAATTAATAACTTTGAAGTCATTGGTTTCCTAATGCAACTTCTCAGGAATCGATGGTAAATTTGATCAGATTTTTGGCTATATAGGGAAGGTTGTGGGAGAGGAAGTAGTAACTATTTTTACTCTAACCAAATAATTTAGACTCCAGCATCATGTGGGTTTCTGCTGTCACAACTGCTTTGTGAATACGATACAAGTCTAAAAAAATAAGGTTCTGTCAGTTTTGTTTTTAGTTATTTTTTGGGAAAAAATATGTAAATACTTTTTTGAGGGGACCTCTAAGGGTATCTTCTAAGTACGTGGAAGGTGGAAGACTATATGAGGAACCTCAGTACCTTTTAGCCCTGATTCATTTGCTTGTCCCCTCTCCTGACTTATTCGGGGCCTTCAGCTCCATCAGCCAACAAGCATTTATTAAGTGCCTCCTCCATTAACAAAGAAGCAGCAGCATTCCCTTTGCCACTGCTTCCCAAGGACCGTGGGTCTTCTCTATCTGACCTGTAACTGAAACCTTACATATCTGTTGTCTCCCCCATTCGAATGTGAGCTCTTTGAGAGCAAGGACTGTCTTGCTTTTTTATTTGTATCCCCAGCACTTTGCACATCATAAGTGCTTAATAAATTTCTTTTCCAAATTCATAGAAGCCAGGAACTATGATAGGTACTAGAGATAACAGATATAAGGTGAGATGATCCTTTACCTCAAGGAGCTTACATTCTACTGTGGTGTGAATGGTTCCAGAAAAGAGTTTTGGTCTAAGCAGTCTTAGGAGATAGTCAGTGGGGCCATATGATCATAGATTGTCTCAGGCTTTTCTGGTAGTAATGGAAATGTTGATTGGATTATTGTTCTCTGAGCAAGAAGTGAAAAGTAGCGCTCGAGGGGGGTGGTGTCAGGGCATGGCAAGATGCCTAGATACCTGTATTGGTGAGGCCCTGTTGTGTCTGTTTGTGGTGGGGAAAGGCAGACAGTAGCAGGGTTGATGATTCTTCTATAATCATTTCTGCAGTTGGAAATTAGAGAACACTGGATTTGGATTCTGAGGACCTGAGTAAATATTTAAACCCATACTGACTTTTGTGACCTTGGGCAAATTATTTGGTCCTCAGTTTCTTCATCTGTAAAATGAGGTGACCTCAGTCTGGTTCTAAATCTATAATTTCTTTTCCCTCTCAATGCAATGTAAGATTGAGAGCAGGGACTGTTGTCTTTTTGTATTGTATCCTTTGCACTTAGCATAGTATTTTTCTTTTTTAACCCCCTTCCTCTTCTTTAATTAGGATAGGAGTTAAGCTTTTGACATGTTGGTTTAAGATGTCAGTAGGACATCCAGTTTGAGATGTCCAATACGTAATTGGAGGTGCAACATTGAAGGTCAGGAGAAAAGGATAGGGCTAGATAAATAGGTTTGAAAAGGGTTGATTAGACTAGATAATTTCTAATATCCATTCCAGATCTAAATCCTATAAGTATTTCAAATAAATGCCTGGGGTCTGTGGACTGGTTTTAAAAAATATTTTGAGACCTGTATGTATTTCAGTATATTGTTAGCTTTTGTAATCTTATGCATTTTGTTTAATGTATTTAAAAGCATTATTTTTGAAGGGGTCCATAGACTTCACCAGAATGCCAAAGGGCTCCATGACACAAAAAAGGTTTAAAGTCTTGGTCTAAAATATCTAGCTTGGTGGATTTTCTTAGGCAGTTCTCTCGTCATTTTTCAGTTTTCAGTTATTTTTTTAAATTAGATTTGCAGGATTCCAGTCAAATATATAGTCTTATCACTTGGTTTGGTACACTCCATTCCTGAATAGGTACTGATATTCTCATATTTTAGCTGTATTATCCAAATAACTTTTTATATTTCTATCTTAACAATAGTATATTTCCCAAGATGTAGTTGGGAAACAAACTTGTCTCTTGCCCTGTAAAAGAGGGAGTAACTAGTTGATCTCTAAGACTCCTTAACAGTTTCAAATCCTAGGAACTGATGATAAGTTTAATTTCATTCTTGTTTAGTTTGAGGTAACTAGGAGGCCATTTCAGTTGTCCTAGTCTGACGTGATAAGGACTGTGGGAAAGGAATAGATCAGATTGCTGTTCCCAGTTTCTCTAGTTAAGAGGTTATCTGTATTTACTTCTTATCTTTAACCTGGCTTTGTATTTGTGTGGAATCCTCATGGGCTTACTGGACTTAAATTTGGAAGAGATATTAGAGATCATCTACTCCAACCAATCTTTTAATTGTACTGATGTGGAAACAAGCCATTTTCCTGAATTAGCAGCTGTTAATCATTATTCCTTTTTCTTCCTAGGAAGATTCAGATCAAACAGACTTTGGAATCAGATATGGGTTTGATTTCCGGTTCTGGTATTTGTTACGTTATATAGATTTGGCCGGGTCACTTCACCTCTCTGGGCCTCAGTTTCCTCATCTGTAAAATGAAAGGATATGATCAGCTGATCCCAAAGATCCCCTACATCTCTAAATATTATGTTCTTATATCAGAACCCTTGCTTTTCAACAACCTAAAAAGTAGAAGTGTAAATAAAGGGAAGTAGGCTATAGCTCTAAAGGGAAGTAGGCTATAGCTCTAGGGCTGTTTTTTGTAACTACTAGAATAAGCATTACTTTTACTTCTCCATCCTTGGTAATAAGGGTAGTATGTAACTGTCAGACACCTGCATAAAGGATATTTCACTATCAGCAGCCTTTCATTTACAGAGGAGTCACCAAAGAGTGAAATAGTCAGGGCTTACATTTTTAAGCACAGTGGTGGAAAATAGTTGAGAAAATGTTTGACAAGAATTCTCAATGTATATTTCCAATATTAGACTTAGAGATTCATGGAAAAATGATGGTTGACACAGTAAAATAATTATTAGAGAAACAAGCAGTAGGTATTGCATAGTATTTATCCAGTGCTTTTCATGTAAACACAAAGAATCATTGTTTAATCGGCCCATTTGCCTGAGTTATTTGTATTCCTGCTGTTGCTTTTGATGGAACTAGTGTTATTTCATTGAGAGCTTATCTAAAAAATAGGGTATTGAAAACAGTTTTGATTTATAAAATCATTAAAAAAAAAAAGAGTGGCCCTGAAGAATTGCCACTTTATACTTACTAGAGAGCTTTCTTTAGCAGCTCAAGAAGCTTTATAAAGGGTTAAAGATGCACTTCTCTTGTGTGCATTTACTTTTGTTCTTTGAATTGATGCCGTTTTTCTTTTATCTTTTGTTGATACCTCTTGATTTTCTATCACATTAGTTTCTGAATATGATCCTCCCCAATTCCAGTGAGCCAACCTTTGTCATAAGGATTTTAAAAAGTTTCATCAAAACAAGTATCAGTTCTAACTACTGTCAGAGTACTGTACAATTGAATTGATCCCTTATTACAAGATTTTATATTTGCTTTTTTTTTTTTTTTTAAGGCCACTTTGGCTTGTGAGTGCCTGCTTCTGTGGGCCCCTTTCCTATAGTTGGTCTTAATGAAGATACCTTTGAGATCTGGGCCAGCCACCTCCTCCTATGAATGAGGTAATTGAGAGAAGAAGAATGACTTGCTCAAAGTACACAAGTACTGAATAGCAGAGGCAGAATTTGAACTCAGGTCTCTGACTCTTTCTATACCATGCTTTCTGTCAAGTAGCATGTAAATTTTGGTGAAAATTTTCACTTTCTTTCACAACATTTTGGAAAAACTTCTTAATTTGGATGCTTTTGAGAGGCTTGGAAAATGGATTACTTTTCATTAAAGTGTAGATGTTTATAGAGGGTCAGTCCCTTCCTTTACCCTCAGCAGTAATGTACTCGAAATTTTTAGACAAAGTTTCTCAAAGGGGAATGATCATGGCTGTTTTAGTCGAAAGCTGTACATAAAGCTGGGTGTCATGGGATTGGAAAGCAATGGTTTTGTACTCATACAGCTATAGAGGGAGGCAAGGAGATATGATAAGCCACTTAATAAGCCTCCTGATAGTTATGAATTTGGTATCTTTAAAAAGGGCAGAACTTACATTACAGGAAGCTTCTGATACAGGATGTGCACAAACCTTGTGGGTTTGAGGAGACGGATGGAAACAGTTGTTTAAGATCATCAAGTAGAAGATAACTAAATCATAGTGCAAAGAATTGGTTGGGTTACTTCCTGTTAGCTGGGAGTTTCTGAAATGTAGGTTGAGCCTGACTGGCCTTTTGGTGTATTCAGATAGATCTATGACTTTTTTTAGTAGGAAAAGATGTAGATGACTTTTTTTTTCTTTAGGAGCTCTGCCAGGGACAGTTGTCTAGTTAGAGTCTACTAATTTGTAGCTGACGAACTGTGGGAGCCTTTCTCTTGTCTTTTTTTTTTTTTTTTTTTTTGGTGAGGCAATTGGGGTTAAGTGACTTGCCCAGGGTTGCACAGCTAGTGAGTCTGTGCTCTCAGACCTAGTCTGAGGTCAGATTTGAACTCAGGTCCTCCTGACTCCAGGGCTGGTTCTCTATTCACTGTGCCATCTAGCTGCCTCTCTCTTGTCCTTTCTTATAACTTCTCTAAGAAGTTGGTTCTTTCAGGTGGGGAAGGAGAGATGATTTAGCCAGTTGTTCTTTTTTGAAGACAGGCTTAAACTTTTAAGTTACAGGTGAATTATTTTAATAGGGTCTCTTTTTCAGAACATTGGCTTTGTGTGTGTGTGTGTTTCTGTTTTAGATTCGCTGCTGCTCCCCTTTTCCTTTTCTTACCTTCTCTGAAGTAGATTGAATTTAAGAAACTTGGGCTGTTATTTTTATCAAGAAGTTGAAGTATTACAGTAGAGTGGAAAGAGTGTTGGATTTGGAGAGTGAGAGACCTGGCTTTCTCTCTGGTGAGCACGTACACTTGCTCGTGTCAGTCAATGGGAATTCATTAAGTACCTACTACAGTATGTGCCAAGCACTGTGCTAAGTTCTGGTGGTACAAAGATAAAAATCAAACAGTTTTTGCCCTCAAGAAGTGTATTAGGGGATACATGTATACGTGTAAGTATACACAGAACAAATGAAAGGTATTTTTATTTTTTGGGGGGGAAGCACTGGTAGTATGAGAGCTCATAATGTCATTTAGCTTCCCCGAGCTTACGTTTCTTCATCCGTCAAGTGAGTGTGATAATATTTGGGTGGTCTGCCTCACAAGATAGTTGGAAGAAAGTGCTTTGCAAACCTTGAGGTGCTACATAATTGTGAATTACTCTATTACAATATAGTGCTATTTCTGACTCTTCAGCCTTTCCACTGAAATAGTCTAACCTCAGGTGCTTATTTGTTCACAGATGAATTGAAGAGGAACATTGCTATTTCACCTCTGCAAACTTTTACTGAAAACCTATTGGGTACAGAGAATTATGCTAGACTCTTGGGGAGACAGAAAGTTTTAATGGGATGGGCACTATTATCCTTAGCTTACCCTCTAGAAGAGGGATAACTACTAAACAGGCACAATACTACATAATAAAATAACACAGTATAATAATATAATCAATACTATATAAAGAGTATTAGAGCGATATATCAGCTCATTGTGGACTTGGGGGTTGGAGGTTAAGGGAATCAGAAGACAATATTCTATTTAGTTACCACTGTTTATATTCTTTGCCCCCTTCTGACTATTCTATGATAATTAGGGTGGAAGTATTTCTAAGTGGTATGGTAAGGAACATAGCCACTGTCTCTCTTTGGAGTTCTAGGTGAGACTTAACCATCTCTGTGTTATAAACAATTCAGTCTTGGAATCTCGAGATCATTTGCTCTGGTTCTTTTTTTTTTTTTTTAATCTTTTATTCCAGGTAAGGATATTGACAGTAAGAGGTATTTAATGAAAATTCTCACTGTCTCCACAAGCATAATTAATTACCTTAAGTACCTAGGCAAGTATGTATTTCTGTGACTATAATAGGGTAGCTCTGAAAAGGAAGTTTATTTGATGGAATTACGTCTATTCCCTTTACTGTATGAGTTTAAAAGAACCATGAAACAAGAGCTGCCCATAATTCAATCCTCTGGCCATCTTTATGTCACATGTGTTAAATATAAAGAAAAGATTTCTGGTTATTCTTCAGGTCAAGTCTCAGAACCCTAAAACTCATCAGTTATGCATTTAAAATCTATCAAATAATGACTGAGCTATATGCAGAGAAGTTAAGTGAGACTCAAAGCTCAGGTCTTAGGAGCCACCATGTCTGACAAATTACATAAGAGGGCTCACAATGGACTAATTTGAGAGGGGAGATTTATATGTCACCAAGGTAACCAAGAAAATTCAGCAAACATAAACACCATGAAACAAAAGAACAAAGCAATACAGTAATGTCCTCAATATTAAATAACATCAAGTCTCCTTGTATCCTAATAACCCACTCCCAATGTCCATTTAATCCTCACATTTTGTCTTGAGTCCCAGATGTCCCATGTAGTCATTTGGTCCTTGGAAATATAACATCTCTTGGATGTTATGGAATAGACCTCATTATCAGGGCAGCTCTCAAAGGAACTCTGTTTCTGTGGTTCCAAATCACTTGTAAAGAATCTTAGGTAATTCTGCTAAAATCTACCAGTAACTCGACTTAATATAATTTAGTACAATTTCTTAAATTTGGTTTTCCAGTAATAGTTTGGTGAAAAACAGTTCAAGTCTTATGGATCTAATCCTATTAACAGTGCTATAGGAGTAACATCAAACTAGGAACCCATAATTCACCTGAGACGTTATAGAGAATTTCAGTTTTTGTATACCACTTGTGGTATTTATCTTTACCTAAACCGTATACTTTATATAAGAATCTTTTTAAAAAAATTCTTGAGGATCTAACTCGTAAGATGAACTTTTCTGTCTTAAAATTATCAGATAGTTTTAAAATGGCAAAATAATTTCACTTTCTTTACAATTACCCAAACAATTTTATATGTAAAATCCTTAATCCAGTGTTGAGAACTTATTATTAAAACATAATCAAAGCCTGAATTTCCCATTAGAAACAATAGTACTCCCATATGCCACAACTTTTTCAGCCATTCCCCAATTGATGTCGTACCCTCAATGTCCAATTCTTTGCCACTGCAAAAAGAGCTGCTGTTAATATTTTTATACATATAGATCCTTTTCCTTTTTCTTTGATCTCTTTGGGGTACAGGTCTAGTAGTGATATTGCTGAGTCAAAGGTTATGTACAGTTTTATAGCCCTTTGGGCATAGTTCCACATTGTTCTCCAGAATGGTTGGACCAGTTCACAACTCCAACAGTTTACCGCTATCCCTTCCCCATTGCTACTTTCCTTATCAGGGATTGGCATAAGAAATTAAATGAGAATTTTTTGGGAGTTTTGCAGAAGCTGTAGACAACTCATGAAGGCCAGCAGATGACAGCAAAAATTCAGAAACTCAGAAATGCATAAGATATATGTATTATATAATATCAACGTATCTCGTATTTTAATACCATAATAATTCAGACTTCTCTGGTACAGAGGGAGAACCAGAAAGTTTCATGCGAATTTTCCAGGTCATGAGGACACCGCACTTCTGTACCCCTAACACCTGCGATGTGGGAGGGATAACTGTATTAGTGTAACTATATTCCCTCTAGCATTTGTCATTTCTGATTGGTGTGAGGTAGTACCTCAGAGTTGTTTTAATTTGCATTTCTCTAATCAATAGTGATATAGAGCATTTTTTTCATGTGACTGTTGAAAGCTTTGATTTCTTATTCTGAAAACTGTCTGTTTGTATACTTTGACCATTTATCAATTGGGAAGTGGTTCTTATTTTTGTAAATTTGACTCAGTTCCCTATATATTTGAGAAATGAGGCCTTTATCAGAGAAGTTTGTTTTACATTTTTTGCTATTCTCTTTGATACCTTTTAGCAAGATATAGTTTCCCTGATTATCTCTTTTTAATTGAGTCTGTTTTTGCTTTGTCTAAGATCATGATTGTTATTTTGGTTTGTTTTGTTTTTACACTTCAGCTGAAGAGTACTCTGTTCCAGCCCTTTATTTTAGCTGTGTGTGTGTGTCTTTCTGACTTTAACTCAGTTCTGTCTTTTGTAAACACTATGTTGTAGGATTTTGGTTCTAATCCTTTCTTCTATCCACTTTCATTTTACACGTTAGCTCATCCCATTTGCATTCACAGTTACCATTACTGTGTATTTCCTTCCATCTTATTTTCTTCTGTTTATCCATCTCTCTTTTTATTCTGTTTTTCCTCAAAAGTCTGTTTTGCTTCTGACCACTGTCTCCCTTATTATGCCCTACCTTCTGTCATTCTCACCCCACCCCATATTTCTTGTCCTCTTCACCTTCTGTTCCCCTACTGGGTAAGATAGATTTATATAACCAGCTGAGTGTGCCCCTCTTTGAACCAACTCTGATGAGAATATGGTTTAAACCAGGGATGGGGAGTCTGGCCTCAAGGCCACATGTAGCCTGCTAGGTTCTTGGGTGTGGCCTTTTGACTGAGTCCAAGTTTTACGGAACAAATTCTTTTATTAAGGGGATTTGTACTTTGAAGTTTGTGTTCAGTCAAAGGGCTGTGCACTTGAGGATCTAGAGGGCCACATGTGCCTGGAGGCCACAGGTTCCCCACCCCTGGTTTAAACATTGCCTGCTATTCCCCTATTCCCCCCCACTATAAAAGCTCTTCCTTGTGTGCCTTTATTACGTGAAAAAATTTTACCCATTCTGACTCTTCCTTCTCTCTTCTCCCAGTACATTCCTCTTTCTCATCCCTATGTTTTTGTTGTTGGTTTATTTATTTATTTATTGAGATCATCATAGCAAATCAACTTAACACCTGTGCCCTCTATGTAGATTTCTTCTAATTGCCCTAATGATGATAAAGTTCTTAGGAGTTAAAGTACCAATTATTCTCTCTTTTTTTTTTTTGAGGCATTTGGCATTAAGTGACTTGCCTAGGGTCACATAGCTAGGCAAGTATCTGTGTCAAGTATCTGGGGCTGGATTTGAACTCAGGTCCTCCTGACTCCAGGACCAGTGCTCTATCAAAGTGGCACTGTACCACTTAGCTGCCCTGGCCCCAATTATTCTTTTTAAGGAGTTCTTTTCTTCAGTAAATTTTTGTGCATCTTACCATTTGGCCAATTCTGTTTTTTAAGGTTTGAACTCAGGGCCTCCTGACTTCAGGGTCGGTGCTCTATGCACTGTGCCACTTAGCTGCCCCAAGGTATTTTCTTCAGTATTTTTTTTTTGTGCCTCTTTTTACCAAGCTGTTAATTCTCTTTTCATAATTTTCTTTCATCACCTTTATTTCTTTTCCCAATTTTTCCTCTACCACTCTTCTCTTTAACTCTTCCAGGAATTCTTGTTGGGCTTGGGTCCAATTAGCATTTTTCTTGGAGTGGTTTTCACATTGTTGTCTTCCTCTGAGTTTGTGTTGGTCTTCTCTGCCACTGTAGTAGCTTTTTATGGTCAGGTTCTTTTTTTATTGTTTGTTCATTTTCCCAGTCTTTTTCTTGACTTTGAACTTTATGTTGAAGTTGGGCTTTGCTCACCTTGGGCAAGGTTTTACTGTGTGTGTGTGTGTGTGTGAGTGTGTGAGAGAGAGAGAGACAATGACACTGTGCCAAACTTAAGGCTTTTTTTGTTCTGCTGTTTTCAGAGTTCTTGGGGGGTGAGGGGGGGCGGGGCTGCAAATTTTTGGTGTTTCCAAGGTGGTGCAGTCCTGGGACAGCTATGGTTATTGCTCCCCTGGTGTGCTCTGGTCTTTACCAGGGAAGGGCCCTTGGTCTCCTGAAGCTGCATGCACTAGTGCTCATCCTTGCTTTGGAACTGTGACCAGGGCCCTTGTGACCAACCACCAGTGCTCCTTTCTGTCCTGGAACTGTGTCCCAGATCATCTGTGGGCTGAGTGCTCTCAAGGCCGCTGTGGCTGCTGCCACCACTCTTGCAACTGCCTCCATTCCCACCATTGGTGCTTGTGTATGTTCAGAGCTGGTGCCCACCCCAGTGTCAGTGACCTTTCCTGTCAAACTCATGAATTGTCTTAGACTGGAAAAATGTTTTACTCTGACCTTTTGTTGGCTCTGCCACTCCAAAATTTGTTTTGAGATGTTATTTTAAAATTGTTTGGAGGGGAATGTTGGGAGAATTCAGCTGGGTCTTGGCTTGTACTCCACCCCACACACATTTGTTAACATTGTATGATGTATAAGACACTTATGTAGGTGTGGAACATACAAAGACAAAGGCAAAACATTCAGCATACTTTGGATAAGTTCTTGTAATCCTTGTTTGTTTCTCATTCTCACTTGATTTTTCATCTTCATAGTCCAGGAATGCCTTTTTTAAAGTTTTTGTGTTGCTCATTAATGGTGTGGACAGAATCTTTGATTCTTGAAGGCTGTTAGTGGAGCACAAGCTTTGGCAAGTCCTATGAGGCTGAAAAAGCATCAGTAAGGCCCTAGCAGTGGCTCATCTCTCTCGAGTCCTAGCATAGGTAAGTTCTGAGGAGCTTGTCACCAGAAGATTGTCTCTGTGTCAGGTGAGGGCTTTTTCTTGCTGTAGTAGCACATGAAGTCAGTCTGCTATGAAGACATAGAGGAGTGGTGGAAAGAGTACCCAGACCAACAAAACTGCAGAACCTTGGAAAATTGAAGTAGAAGAGGCAGTCTAAAAAGCAGGAATTAGCTTCCAGATGAATTGTTACATCTAAAGAAATTCAGTTTCTGTTTTGAGCTGTAAAGACATGGTAGAATGAGGTGTAAAGTGCAGCAGGAGGAGGTAAGGACCAAGATGTTTTAAATTTCTTTGTTTTTTGGGCAAAGTGGACAAATGTTGAGGAACTTCAAGGCTTTGCAAAAGCAACACAGTATTTTGTATGTCTTTCTTAGTTCTAATTGAGCATAAAATTACTTTATTTTGTAGAAATTGGACATATTTCTTTAAATCTCTACCAGTCCTTGATAAGCAACTTCTCCTACTAGAGAGAATTGCTACTGAAAAATTCCAGGAATGTGGACAGCAGGTGGGGACGGGCAGATGTGGTTAGCAATCATGAAAGGATGAATTTACTGTGTGCTTTATTTCTCTGAGTGTCTATTGTTTATAGATGAGTTTACATAGACCCAGGCAAACCCCTTTCTTGGGAGAAAATGTCCTCACATGGAAGGTAGCACCACTTTTCCTTTCTCCCAGTCTGGTATTTCTCTTATTAGATGTTCATATTTACTTCAGAATGAAGTGTGGTTGTAGAGACCTTTGTGGATTACCTCTTTCTTCTTTGGCTCAGCCTGTAGCTGCAGCCTTTTGAGACCTGATGAAGAAGTGTTTATGACTATTCATTCTTGGTAGGTCAGAGGAATGTGGGAAGGGCTAACTTTCCCAAGCTTCTTCGTGGGAAGAAAGAAATCTGCTGGGAAGCAGATTACTGCAAAATCACTTACTCTATAATACTGTCTTGTCTTTTTTTAAACAGGGTGTGTTGATCTAGCAATTTCTGCTCCCCACTCTAATCAATTTTAAAATATCAGTCAGTAGTATGCTTTTAAAAACAAATCTTGTTTTGAATGTTTCAAGAAAAATATTAATAAATATTGACTATAGTAATTGTCCACTAGCAGGTGTTTCTCTTTTGGATTAGATGAATTACTAGTTGATAGTGTAGTAAAACTTTGATTTTGCGGGGTTGTTGGTTGCTGATTATGTCACTTTTACTCAGATTCACCATTTTAATAGGTTTTTCCTACTGATCTGTCTGTTGAAATACTTCCTTTCTTCAAGACCTGTCTTTCCCTCCTTAAATCCCTCCATGTTCTTTTCAACTATGTGATCCCTTTTTCAAACCTCTAATGCCATTATATTTTAACCTCTCCTTTGTACTAGTCATTATCACTTGTTTTATAGCTAGTTGTGTATTAGCCTTATTCCAATTCAAACCAACATTTGTAAAGCTTCTGCTGTTTGCAAGGCATTTGTGCTATTGTGTTAGGCTTTGGGGATATAGAAAACAAATGAAACTGTCTCTGCTATTAAGAAGCGTACGTTCTACTGGGAGAGAGAGAAGGGTGTGTGTGTGTTTGTGAGTGTGGAGCTGTAGCATACACACAGTCAAGTAAATACAAAGTAATATAACTTAGGTTGAGGGAAGGAATCAGTAAAGGTAATGAATGTATTAAAGGAGTCATGGGAGGAGGAATGCATCCTGGATGTGGGGAGGAGCCGCTCATGTAAAGGGTAGGTGAAACATCTTGTGTGGGGAATAGTTAGCAGTCCAGTTTGGTTGGAAAGGGTGTGTGAATGAAGGGTAGTGATGAAACAGAACTGGGAAGGTCAGCTTGATTGTGGGGGCTTTAAATACCCAGCAGAAGGGTATATGTTTTCTGTTTTATTGTGGGGAGGGGAGAGGATTGAAACTTTTTGAATGAGAAAGTTGACATGGTCATATTTCTGTTATAGAAATGTCAGTCTGGCAGTAATGTGGAGAGTGGTTTGAGTGTGGGGAAAAAATGGAGATAGGAAATCAATTAAAAGGATATATTGTAGTCCAGGTGAGAAATGGTGAAGAACTGTGGTAGAGAGTCAGTCAGTGGACAGAAGGGGACTGATAACAGCAAAATTTGGCAACTCCAGAGGAGGTTCTTAACCTGGAGCTGCAAACTTAAAAAAATTTTGAGAACTGTATTTTAATATAATTATTTCTTTTGTAATTTTACCTGTTTTATATACTTGAAAATATTATTCTGAGAAAGGTTCCATAAACTTCACCCATTTGCCAAAGGGGTCCACGAAACAAAAAAGGTTAAGAACCCTTGATGTAAAGTATGACCTCTTTGAAAGTACTGTCTATCTTATTTCCTATTTGTTTCTAGCAAAACATTGTAGGGGGCAAAACGTTAGTGAAATTGAATTTTATGATTAGTTGCTGCTTGTTCAGGAGAGGTGGTATAGTAAGGCCTAGACTTAAAATGAGGAAATCTGGGTTTGCATCTTGGCTGAATTTTAGTAGCTGATCCTAGGGCAAGTCTCTTTATCTTTATGAGTTGATTTCTTGCTGTAAAATGAGGATATATGTACTCTACCTACTTTAAGGGTTATTGTGAGGAAACCAGTTAGTAAACCTTAAAACACTATATAAAAAGTGAGTTGTGTAGCCAGAAATGTCTATGTTTAGGAGGTCACGAAGGCTGAAGTTTAAGAATAGAATTGGGCTCTCCCTTTTCCACCAGTACATGCTAGGAGTGCCAGGGCTACCTTGAGGAAGGTAGATACTGGCACGAGTTTTGGCTTCTTTTTAAGTTACTGCTGCTGCTATCTCATCTTTAATCCTGCCAGCACTGGATCCATACTTCTGTGGAGTCTGAGAGCTGACTGCATACTCATGCCTTGGTGGCTTTATATTGATACTTTAGCTTGGGAGTGGGCTCCAGAGAACATGCTGGCTAGATGATGAAAGTCTTTTGGAAGATTACTTTGGCAACTGAAATGGAAATGGCTTGGAATCAAAATTAAAAAAAAAAAAAAGTACCTATTTTATGTTATAGTGGAAATAGCAAAGGACCAAGAGACTTAGATTCTAATTCTGGCCTTGTCACTAACTCAATGTATGACCTTGGGCAAGTCACTGCCACTCTGCCTCAGTAGTACAATGAAAGAATTAGACTAATCCTGATCCCTGAAGTTCCAGCTCTAAGGCTGGAGGAAAAATAAGGCTAAGAGGGAGTTTGAATCAAAGTCTTTCAGTAGGTTTCTTTCGAAAGAAACTCACATCAGTTTTTCTAATTCACACACATCATTGTTAGGATGTTCTTGGTTTTCAAGGTTTGTTCACATTGAAGGAATACCAATCAAAGCAATCACAACTTTACATATTAAAGATTTAAGTATTTGAACTTGAGAAAAATATGTTGTTGCATAACTAATATATAATCTCTATGTATAAGTTATGACAATTCCTAAATATAAAAGTGTGAAAATTGTTGTTTGAACAATGCTTGTTTAAATTTGTTACAGTAGAATTTAATCCACTTAGACCACAGGAGACACCCCAATAGCATAAAAACACAGTCTACTTCTGTTAGTCAGTAAACACTTTTTTTTTTTTGGTGAGGCAACCAGAGTTAAGTGACTTGCCCAGGGTCACACAGCTAGTAAGTGTTAAGTGTCTGAATCTGGATTTGAACTCATGTCCTCCTGATTCCAAGGCCAGAGCTCTATTCACTGTGCTGCCTAGCTGCCCCAGTCAGTAAACACTTTTTAAGCTTCTATTCTGCACCAGCCACTGTGCTGAGAGCTGGGGAACAAAAAGAGGCAAAAAACAGTCCCTTACCGTCAAGGAGCTCATAGTCTTAACAGGGAAGATAACAGGCAAACAAATATATACAAAACTATGTACAGGATAAATAGGAAATAATTGAGAGACAGAAAGCACTAGAATTAAGAAGGGCTGAGAATAGCTTCTTATAGAAGGTGGGATTTTGTTTGGGACTTAAAGGAAGCCAGGAGGGCAGAGATGAGGAGGGAGAACATTCCAGACATGGGGGAGAACCAAAGAAAATGCTTGGAGCCAAGAGCAGAATACAGGGTGGGGAGTGAGATGGAAGAAGACTGGAATGGTAGGAGGGAGCTAGGTTATGAAGGGCTTTGAATACCAGAGAATTTTAATATTTGGACCTGGAGGCAATAGGGAAGATACTGGAGTTCATTGGGTAAAGGAGTGATATGGTGGGACCTGCACTTGAAGAAAACCACTTGAGTAGCTGAATGAAGGATGGATTAGAATGGGTAGAGACTTGAGGCAGGCAGACCCACCAGCAGGCCAGATGTGAGGGGGCAAGGGCCTGTACTAAAGTGGTTAGCAGTGTCAGAGGAGATATGGGGGGGCATATTAGAGAGACTTTGCAGAGGTAAAATTGACAGGCCTTGGGAACAGATTGGAAGTGGGTGGGGAGAGAAATCTTGAGGAGTGAAAGATGATAGGATGATGATATCTGGCTTGTGAGCCTAAGGGATTGGGAGGATGGTGTTGTACTCTGCGGTAATAAGGAGAGTAGAAGGGGGAAAGATTTTAGGGAGATAGTTTGTGGGCCAGCGCCATTGCTATCAGAAACAGTGGGAGGGAAAGAATAGAGATAGCCACTGAGTCAATCTAGGGAAAGTAAATGGGGCTTGGATGGGGAACAGGACTTGAAACTCAGGCCTGAGGTCATAGGAAATGTAATCAGACCTAGAAAATTCCACTTCTGGTCTTTGGTTAAAATAATTTGATTGGTAGATTTGAGTTTAGTGGGGCTGAAGGGGAGGAATGGATAGGAAATGTTTTACTGTAATTAACTTTGCCAATTCTCATTCTTAATTCAGTGAAACCAGATGGTTTTGAACTTTTATCATGATATGTGGCATCTGTTATATAATCTTTTGTGCTATAAGGGAAGAAATATAAAATTAAGCTTACCATTGGTTCTTAGGTTCCCCCCCCCCAGCAACTTTTAGTTGGTTTATTCAACTTTCTATTTACTCCCCTAATCCTTGCCCTCGTTTTCTCCTCTCTGATTAACTCTCTCTATTCCTGTTCAACTCCTGCCAAACAAAACTGTTTGGCACAAAGTAAATGCTTAATAAATGTTTTCTCTCTTATCTATGTATTATTTTTTGGTCCTAGTTTTGGCTTTTGTTCATTTGCCTTTTACCTTCTTCTGTTCTGTGACCACTCTCCTGCGCCTCTTAACTCCTATAACATACTTTTATAGTTGGATATGAAAGAGTATAGACTGGGAGTCAGGAGATTTAGGTTCAAATTTTGGATCTGCCACTTACCTGTGACCTGTAGACAAGTTGCTTAAACATCTCTGGGTTTGTTTCCTCATTTCCCAAATGAGGAGATTGGACTTTATGACCTTTAAAATCTGATCTAACTCTAAATTTATGATACTATTAAATATTTCACCTTTGCTTCAGGAAAAGTACTATTCCTTGAGGTTAGGGATTCCCAAGGAGTCAGACTAATTTTTTTGTCTTTTTTTGTCTCTATTCCCTTGCACAGTTCTTGATGAGTAGTAGTTTAATTTGTGTTGAATTGTTGAATTCCACAAGGAATGTGGGCTTCTCTTGGCCACTTAGTCACCTACTGCACCTCTTACTTGGGCTTAGCCTTTCTTAATGAAGAACAGGAGTAGGGGAGATGCACTAGTCACAGGTGGGGCTCCTGGACATCAGACCTTCCATTTACCCTGTATCTATGGCTCAGAAAATATTCTCATTGGCTGTGCTTAGCAGGCTCCCTTTGGGCCGTTCACCACAATCTTCAAATCACTCTGTGGATTGAGTGAATAATTGGGGTCTCTTGAGGATGGAGGTATGATCTACAATAGCATAATTTTCCCCCTTTTGCTTTTCTGTCCTTGAAAGCTGAAAAACTTGTCTGGCTCCTAAACTTAAGGAACTGGCTTTTTAGGTCCAAAGGAAATTTGTTGAACCCTGGGTTTATGTGCTTTTGCACATAACTTCATGCTTTTATGTCACTTATCAGTTATGCTGTAGAGTTTGTTTATATACTGTTTATATAGTTTAGAAATGATATTTTGAAAATACTCCAAATAATGCACAATACCTAGAATAAGATTTTGTTATAGTAGGTGCTTAATCAATATATGTTAAGTGAATGATTGTTGCAGTAATTGGAGAATTTCATCAAGGTTTAAGTTTGGTTCTTGTCTGTACCTAGAGTGCCTTGATAATTTATTTCAGCTTGGGTTCCTGATGTATGAGTGCAAATCAAAAACTTGCGTGAAATGGAAGTAAACATCCCTTAAGGTGGTTAATTTCTGACTTGTAGCACTTATTAAACACTGAGAGTGTATAAGAAATAACAAATGCAGAAAAAAGTTTGGTCCTTGCCTTGTGAACTTTTTTAATCCTTACCTCTGTGCTTTATGTATCTTCTAGTATTAGTGATTCAATATCCTGTGCCTTGGCATCATTTAAATATAACTTTTAAAGCCTCCAAAATTGTATTTGCAAAGCTGATTTAGTTTGCCTGTGGTCAGATTTCAGGCAGAGTGACCAAGGATAATGTTTAAACAGGAGAGTATTGAGTTCAATGAAGTGTTGAAGAGATTGTGCTTTTTCAGCAGGTCCCAAAACACAGGATGTTTAAAAGTGACCTCAATTAAGATCCATGGTCTAGTGGACTGAGCACTAGACTGGAAACCAGGATACTTGGGTTCTAGGCAGGACTTAAATTATAAACTTGAATAAACAGCAGTAAAAAACAATATAGAAATAATTTGTTTCACCAAACATCAAGCACTTACAATGTGCAAGGCATTAAAAAAAAGAAACATACAAAGTAAGGAATAAAATAAAAAAAGAAAAACACCAAAAACCTCATACATTTTACTGTACATTTAACAAAGTGAAACCAAATAAATTAACCAACAAATGGTTAATTAAATTAAAAAACCAACAAATTAACAAACAAATCTTGGCTTTGCAGATTTTTTAAAAAAATCTTTTGTTTGTATATATTCTGGTTTATAAGTCTTTTCATATTTCCTCTTCATATCTCACTTTTTACAGCACTGTATTATTCCATTCCATTTATGTACTATAATTCTGTCATTCTCTAATCATTGAGTGTATAGGTTATTTCTAGTTGTTTGTTGTCACAAATATAGCATCTGTTCTTGTACAGATAAATCCTTTTTCCTTTTCATGTTATGTTTATAATAAAAGCTTAATGATGGAATTGATGGGTCAAAGGGAATAATGAGTTTTGTGACTTATTTTGTATGGTGCCCTAAAAGTTGCACAGCCTACCATCTCAGCAGCAACGTAATTGTTTCCCATAATAGACCTAGCTTTTTCAGTTGTGTGCTCTGGGGCCTTGCTTTTCTGCTTCATAGCATGCTCGCTAGTGGGATAATCACTGAGGTGGCTCTAAAATTTCCCTTGAAGGATACTGTAAAAATTCCAGGGCAACCCTATCTATTCTTTCTACTTCTATGATAAAAGCTGCTTTGGAATTGGTGATAATGCAGACATGACAAAAGTCATTCTTTTTCTTTTTTTTAAACAAAACTCACCTTTAAATCATTGGCATAATTTGGTGCTCTGGTGTTTATTATATTATGTAATAAGTATATAATAGGTTTTTCTTCTTACCTTATTTCCACTTAGCATCTCTCTTTATCTTTTTTAAAAAACTAGCTTATTAATTAATTTCCCTTTTTTCCGTTATCTTTATTTCTGAACATAACTCTCCCATCTCCCCTATCCAGCAAGCCACCCCTTGTTTCAAAGATTAAAAAAGAAAGAAAAAGCAGGTTAGCAAAACTAACCAGCACTTTTGACTGACAAGTAAGTATAATGAATATTCTACAACCATAGTCCAACTCTCTTACCTATCTTGGTCGTGATTATACAGTGTCAGTTTTATTTTTTTTCCCTTCTTTCCATTTACATTGTTATTGTGTATGTTTTACTGGTTCTGTTTACTTCACTCTATCATTTCATATAAGTCTCCCATCAATCTTTGCATTTTTCATATGCATCTGCTTTGTTTCTAGTTCTTTGGTATGACAAGTGTTGCTACTATGGCTATTTTGGTTTATAAGGGACCTTCCTTTGTGTCTTTGTTTTCTTTGGGGTATTATACCTCTCTTCCTGAAGCTTCTTCAACACTGACTGTCTTTTTGTTATCTTTGTCAGTATTCTGGGTGGGAAGTACTAAGAGTTTTGATTTTTATTCCTCATTTGCACTCCTCTTACAATTCCAAATCACAGTATTTTGTATGATTGGATCTTGGTTTCTATTAAATATACCAGTCAATATTTTTCTTTTTCTTTTTTTTTAAATACCTCTAATTTGTACTATTTGCTAACTTTCACTAAGACCACCATATCCTACCCCTATTATTCTGCTTCCCCTGGGGTTTTACCAATCAGTCAGTTATGGAATATTGAGAGGCTAAATGAGGGCTTTTCTGTAGGTGTTCAGAGAAAATAGTAATTTTAAATTTTTAAAATTTTAAAATTTTAAATTTAAAAAATTTTTAATTTTAAAATTGTGTTGGTGAAGAAAAGGAATTAGTTGTGAATTTCTCCTCATTTCTTCAGGAAGTGGTGATTTGGAGGGACGAGTGAAATTATTGGCTTAGGCGATTTAGCAGAACCTTTCCGTACAAGTACTTAGTCTCCTTCTTAATAAAGAGAAAAAGTCATTGGTCTGTCTAAGTACACACACCTGTACAACATAGGGAGCCAAACTGGTCTGGGCAGGAATTTTCCAGATGGTAGAGATGTTTTCCTTGTGTGTGTATCTGAGATGACATTTGCTGTTGGAGTCCAAGTGATTTTGCCTAGCAATACTGGTATACTAAGCACTCCTGGTTTTGATGAAGGAATTGTTAGAGCCCAGATTTAGACCTGAGGAAGATAGAGCTGCAGCTTCTTAGAATTTGGAAGCCATCATACATATCAACTGCCATTTTCCCATTCTATTAATTATACATTTCACAATCTATTAGTTTGCCTATTCGTTTAGCAAGAATCATATTAAACATTTTAAAATTAGCACATTTTAGCGCTATTTGTCTATTAGGAAGAAGCCAAACTGAGTAAAACTGAAAAACCAATAACAATCCTAGATAACAGATATCACTCTCCTTTTTGTTAGAGGGTAGGGAGGGTACCAGTAGGACAGAATGCTATATACATTGTCAGAAGATTTCACTATATCTGGTCTTTTAGTTTAGCTGTTTTTAAATTTTCTTTTCAACAAGGGTATGGGTACAGTTCTTCAGAGTAGATGAGAAAATAAATCTTTGGATAATGAAGAAAGTGCTACCCATGTAAGTAAGAGCTATTGAATAATCAAAATTAGCTATAGCTTTAAGATTATTCAAAAATTCTTTGTTATTTTGTTACTTCCACAAAAATTAAAATTAAATTTTTTGAATTGCATGACTTTAAATAAAATCAAAGTTCCCTCTTGCTGTAGTGGATAGAGTACTAGTCAGTCTCATAGCTGAGAAGATCTGTGTTCAAGTTCTGTTTCTGTGTGAACCTGTACAAATAATTTAATCCTTCAGTACCGTAGGGTACTGAGACTTAAATTCTCAGAGGAATTGCCAAACTCAGAGTTCTCCATACCAATGAAGTCACAGGTCCAGTTCCCTTTTCTTCTAATATTAGCTAAATGGTAGTATTCCTTTTAAATATTAGACTAGAGATGATCTGGGCTGTAGATCCCACCTTGGTCCCATTTTACGTGGTTAAAAATTTATTAAGTCTCTGATTCGTAGATGTTTAGAGTCTGGAAATAGATCTTAGGAATCTTTTAACACCCTTTACTGTATTTTATTTAAAAGTGAAAGAAGAGTAGTAAGTTGTAATGATTTTAATATATTATTCAGACAGTTCTTTCTTATTTTCAATTATAAACCCAGTTTTTTAAGTAAGATGTGCTGTTTTCTGGAATAGTGAATAAATGAATACCAAATTAGTTCCTAATTATATGAGAGCCAGATTATTGGATTAGATTTCTAAGGTCCATTCCAGTTCTGATCCTTACTTGAGATATTCTGTGTGTCTGTCTCATGGCTGTTTAGTGGCTATTTTTATTGAGTAAGCATTTGTATTGGTTGTGACTGGAGTTGGGGACCAAAATGAGATGTTGTCTACCTCTGTCTTACTGCGTTTGACAGTTACTGCCTAAGGAAATAAGTTTTGGAACTGGAAAGTGGAGTAATAGAAATTATGTAGGTATGGACCTTCTTGGCATTAGGACCATCTTATAATCTCATCAAACTGTGCAGGTCAGCATAGCCTTTCTTTCTTTCCTGATCTTCTCACATTCATTCTTGATCTTCCCCCTTTCCACTTTTTCTCTCCCCTTCTCTTAGTCTTGGAGAGGATACTCCTGCTCTCCTTCCTTTTCCCTCTTCATGATCTCCCCTTTCATACTGATCTCTTCTTTATTCCTGTTTTTTGATTGAGGATCAAATGAGATAATGTATGCATAACATTTTGCGTACCTTTTAAGGACTTGCTATATAAACGCTAGCTAAATGCTAATTATTTCCTGTTCTCCCCTCTTTCCAGCTCTGTCCCTCTTTATCTTCTCTCCTCTACCACTCATGCTGTAGTTTGTATTTTCAAAATGAAATTGATGTCTTGTCAACTGTGACCCATAATGTTCTATATAGAAGCACCAAAAATAGTGTGGTATAGTGGAAAGAGCCTTCCCTGTACTTGGAGTCAGAAAAGATTTGGGTTCTTATGTGGACTGTGATACAGTGTTGCTTTAGACACAGGTTCCCCCTTGAGCAGCCACAGTTTCTTCATCTTTGAAATGGGAATAATGCATTTCATGGGTTTCTTGTGAGGAAATGTCTTTGTAAACCTCTGGGTAGCCTCTAGAAATGCAATACAGGTACCTTCAGATGAGTAATTGTAGACTTACTGACTTGGCAAATTGGCATACTTCTCTCCAGTAGTGTGTGTGTGTGTGTGTGTGTGTGTTTGGTTTTTTATTGAACATGGGCTCTTCCAGCTTATATTACATCTCCATCCCTATTTTAATCCCTTCTACTTGTTATAGCCCTTCTTCCCAAACTCTTTCATTTTACTTTATATTTCATTTATTCTTTACTTATATACTTGCCTTCCCCGTTAGAATGTTAGCTGTCTTGTGAGTGGGGATTGTTTCATTCTTTGTTTTTGTTTCCTTAATGTATGGCTCATAGTAGGTACTGAATGAATAGTTATTGATTGATTGGACCATCTTAATACCTGCTTAACTGGTCTCCTTGCCTGCAGCCTCTCCTCTCTCCATCCTTCATACAGCTGCCAAAGTAATTTTCCTAGTGCATAAATCTGATCACATTTTTACCCTGCTCAAAAGCCTGGTAGCTTCTTATTCCCAAGTAGGATAAAATACAAAATTTGTAGCCTGCCATCCATAATCTGTCACCCATTAGACTTTCTTGCCTTCTTTTACTTTCTTTTTCTTTACATAATCTCAAGTCAAACTGGGCTATTCCTCTCTCTCTCTTGCTTATGTTCGTTCCCTGGAACATACTCTCTTTACATTGTCAGGCCTCATTGACGTTTTTTCCTTCCTTTAAGACCCAGCTCCGATGCTTCCCCTTCCATGAAGACTTGCCTTCTCCTCTAACACAAAGTTACTCTTCAGACTTCTTAGTGTTTCTCTGGGACTTCCCTTTGCCTTTGACCCTCTACCTTGTATCATACTAGGGAAGCCTTGTTAATTGACTGATAGAGGAGCCAGCGTGGTATACTGGAAAGAAAAGGACTAAAAGAGTCTGGAGTTTTAGGTTCAAATTCCAATTTATATGTCTGAGATAACCCTCTGTTAGTCAGTCAGCAAGCATTAATTAAGTGCTTACTGTATGTGCCAGGTGCTGAACTAAGTGCTGGGGATACAAGAAAAGGAAAAAAACAATAACATAATGATCTCTTCCTTCAAGGAACTCACCTTCTAGTGGGGAAGACAGCATGCAAATAACTATATATACACAGGATATATATATATATATATATAGTATAAGTAACAATTTATAATTATGCTAATTAATTAATTAATATGTATCATTATAATGCTAATACAGCATTTTAAGATTTATAAACTGATTTCTTTATAAGACCTCCTCTTAAGATACATAAAATAGTTTTAGTTGCCTTTTGGACATCTTAAACTAAATGCCTTGTAGACAGTCTCAAGCTCAACAAATCCAAAGCAGAACTCATCTTTCTGCCCCTTTCTACCTTCTTTCCATCTTCCCTGTTACTGTCAAGGGTACCCCTATCTTCCCCATATATCCAGTCTGTAGTCAAAACTTGTCATATCTACCTCCATAACATTTCTCCAAAACACATCTTCCTTTGTTTCTTCCTTCCTTCTGCACAGGCCTTTGTTACCTCTCACTGAGACTATTACAGTAGCACACAGCACTCTATCTCTTCTCTTAGGGCCTTTTTATTGTCTGTCCCTATCCCTGGAATTCTCTCCCTTCTCACCTCTGCTTTTTAGCTTCCTTAACTTCCTTCAAGATTCAGATGAAATCCTGTTTTCTGCAGAAGGCCTTTCCCAATCTCCCCCATTACTAGTATCTTCCCTCTGAGATTATCTCTTATTTATCCTGTGCATGTGTATCTAGATATCTTGCACATACCTAGTTATTTACATATTGTCCTCCCTTCTATTAGAATTTGAGCTTCTTGGGGCAAGGACAGCAGCGGCTTATTTATTTGTTTGTTTGTTTATTTATTTATTTATTTTTGCCGTTCTTTGTATGACCAGTGCTTAGTTTAGGGCTTGGTACATAGCACTTAATAAATGTTTGTTCACTGACTTCTGATACTGATGAGGAAACTGAGTCTCAGAGGGGATAAGCAGTTTATCTAGGACACTTGCATCCGTTGCATTGATGTAAAATCCAGGACACTTTACATCAGACTTCTTTGAGAGCAGAGGCTATTTATTTTCATCTTTCATCTAAGCCAGAAATTCTTAATCTTTTTGTGTCTTGGACTCCTTTGGCAGTCTGGTGAAGCCTATAGACCTCCTTCTCAGAGTGTTTTTATATGCACAAAATAAAATATATGTAAGTATAAAAGAAACTAATTATATTGAAACATAGTTATCAAAATATTTAAAAAACAAATTCACAGGCCCCAGGTTAAGAACCCCTCATCTAAGCATTTTAGATAGTGAATAATTTAAATATCTACTGACATAAATTGAATTTGTTTTTTTTTTCCTCCTCCTCATTGAGAAATCAGTACCAGAAGAGGTTTAGTTACTAATATTGTGATATTGTAGAAAGAGCCCTGGGTTAAGGTGACAGGAGATTGAGGTCTTTATCCCAATTCTGCCATTTACTAGTAGTGTGACCTTGGAAAAGCCACCTAACTTCCTTGAGCCTCAGTTTCCTTATCTCACAGTTAAGGAAACTATCTATAGCCAGAGATATCCTTGAAGATACCCCAGGAAGAGGGGCCCAGAGTTCCAGTGTCCACACACCCTGTGTCTTCCCATTTCCTGCTGAGTATAAATGATTCCCAGAAGGAAGGTGACAAGGGGCCTGGCCATCTACCCCAAAGCAACGAATTCCATCTGTGCCAGCACCAGGCAACTTCTACTCCTGTTGTTAGCCCATCTCCCAGCTGGGATGTGGGGAAGCTCAGGTACAAAGAGGAGCAACCTACCCTTTGACTTCAGACTTTCTCTCTCCTGGGAAGAGGAGAAAAGAAGTTGGCGGGGATGGGACTTGGCCTTCATTTTCTGTTGTGCTCTTTTCCTACCCAATCTCTACCTTTTGGAGGGAAGAGGAGTAGTGAACAGGCAGAGGCCTCCCATCTGATCATCTGACTGTTTCCCCTCAGTCATCTTCAGCTCCACTTGCCTCCACCTCTATCTCCAGGAGAGTTGCCCTATACTCAGTGATGTATAAACCTGATTATATCTTTCGTATCATCCCCTATCACCAGTTCCTTATTCCCCTCCACCTCAACCCACCAACCCCAAAGTTTCAACCAGATACCCCCAGCCCTTCCAGTGTGCCCTCTGGAATACCTGCATTGTGGGCAACAAACTATCCTTCATCCATAATCTTTTCCTTTCCCACTCCTTCCACTCCTTCGCTGTATTTCATCTGCCCTTTACAGCTAAACTCTTTGAAAAGGCTGTCTTTACAGTCTGAAACTGCTCTCTCCAAAGTTACCACTGGCCATATCCAGTGGCCTTTTCTCAGTCCTCACTATTCTTCTCCCTCTTCTCCTTGATATTCTCTCTAGGTTTTTGGGGCACCATTCTCTCCTGATTCTCCTACTTGTCTGATTTGTTGTTTGGTTGTTTCAGTCGTGTCTAGCTCTTTGTGACCCCATTTGGCATTTTCTTGCCATTTCTTTACAGCTCATTTTACAGATGAGGAAACTGAGGCACACAGGTTAAGTGACTTCCCCAGGGTCACATAGCTAGTAAATGTTTGAGGGAAGATTTGAATTCAGGAAAATGAGTCTTCCTGATTCCAAGCCCAGTGCTATATCCACTGCACCACCTAGCTCCCACTTACCTGATTACTGCTTCTCGGTTACCTTTGCTGGATCCTCCTCCACATCCCAAGTTGCCCCTCAGGGTTCTGTTGGGGCCTTCTTCTCTTCTCCTTCTGCCCTACTCCACTTGGTGATCTCATCAACTCCCATGGATTTAATTACTATCTGTATGCTGATGATTCTTGTTTCTACCTTTCCTGCCTCAGTTTCTCTGCTGACCTTCAATCTTGCATCTCCAACTGCCTTTCAGACATCTTGAACTGGGTGTGCAGTGGATATCTTAACCTAAGCATTCCAAAACAAATCTCATCTTTTCTTCTAAACACCCCTCCCCCCCCTCCCTGTTACTGGAGGGTAACACCATCCTCCCAGCCCCTCAGGCTCACATCCTAGGAGTCATCCTTCATATTCAAGCTGTTGCCAAGGCCTATTGATTTCACCTTTGCAGCATCTCTCAAGTACACCCCTTTCTGCCCTCTGACATTGCCAGTGCTCTAGGACAGTGCCTTATCACCTCACACTTGGACTATTACAATAGCCTACTGGTGGTTTTGCCTGCCTCAGGTCTCTCCCCAATTCAGTCAGTCCTCTATTCAGGATGCCAAACATACCAAAATGATTTCCTAAAGCACAGGTCCAGCCATGTCATTCCCCTACTCAGCCACTAAAGTGACTTTCTTAAACTGTAGGTCCAACCATATCACTCCCTTACTCATAAACTCTAGTGGTTTCCTATCATTATAGGTTCAAATATAAAAATTCTCTGGCACAAGTGATCCCATTCTATCCCATCTTCTCCAGTAGATTATCTCCTCTATCATCCCCATTCTCTGACTTCTCTTCAGTTTCTTCCCTGTCTATTGGAGACTTCCTTACTGCCTAGAAACATGCCTATCTCTCTCCCCAAACTCTCACTTCATCTCTCTATTGCCTTTCCCTATGGGCACATAAAGGCACCTAATCTAATAGGCCTGGCATATAATAGGCAATTAATAAACACTTCACTTGATACTAGTGATTTTGTAGTAACCTCCCATCTGCTGACCTCCTCCTCCTTTACGTCATCCTCTTTTTTTTTTTAAGGCAGCTGGGGTTAAGTGACTTGCCCAGAGTCACACAGCTAGTGTCAGGTGTTTGGTCTGAGGCTGGATTTGAACTCAGGTCCTTCTGGCTTCAGGGCCTGTGCTCTACCCACTGCACCACTTAGCTGTCCCTCTGCTGACCTTCTTCAACCTTTTCTTGACTATTCTTGCTAGAACTTTCACAAGGCATCTGTACTGTTTTGTAGTCCTTTAGAGGTTATAATGGACAGAGACAACCAAACAACAATTATTAAATTAAATTGATTAATTATAAAACAAATACTTTCAGGTCATAGAGAGTGGAATTTTTTGGCATATATAAAAAATATTGTAATACCTAATATTGTCTGTTTGCTCCCGCTCCTAGTGTTGATTCCCAGGTCATTATCTGCCTTAGCTGTAGCCCACACTGAAGTCTGTTAAACATTATCATTACCATTCAGACCTCACAATTTTGCACTTAATTGTTCTCTGCTTTGTGTATTGGTCTTGGCTTCTCCAAGTAACTGTTAGCTACCAAAATGCAGTTTTCTATAGTGAACAAAAATTCTTAATCTCTGGAGTCCATAGACTCCTATGAGTCTAATGCAGGGTGTCTTGAACTTTGATGGGAAGAAAAATTACATGTTTATTTCTACTAACTTCTAAATGAAATTTGGCATTTCATTTAATTATTAATTAACAAAAAGAATTTTGAGAAGGGGTCCATAAATTTAATGAAAAGTCTTCATAACACAAAAAAGGATAAGGACCCCTGCTTTAGGACATGGCTGGTTGGTACTTAGTGCTTAATTAGTACTTGTTTTGTTTTGTTTTCAGATTGCTAGGAACAGAGGTATGTTTTATTTTTATTCTTATAGACAATCATAGTTCTCATAATTTTTTGTGATTTTTAGAAAAATCAACTTGTGGAATGTTTAAAATAATGTGATTTATATGATGTTTGTGCCTGGTTAACAATACTATTAAGTGCTAGAGGGGGGATTTGAACCTGTGTTCAGGTCCTTCACTCTTTATACCATGCTCTCTATCTTTGATTACTTACTGCTTCCTTTTTATATCTCAGTGTTGAGAGGTTGAGTCCGCAGTAGTCAGTGTACTTTTTGCTTTCTATTGTTCTCCTGGTGCTATAGTCTTCATGTCACAAAGCTCTTCTCTGTGCTAGTTGCAGTTGATTTCTTGCTGGCTTAAGGCCTGTTGGCTTATATGTGTCATAGCTTTCCCTGTATACTTACTTTCTTTGTCTTTTGACAGAGTTTGTGGGGGAAGGGAGAAGAGGAATGCTAAGAAACATGTTTATTCCTTTGACTTTGTTTCAGTCAGTCTCAGAAAAACCTTTTGTTGCTGCTTTTTAATGTCTCCAGTAGTTGTTTACCTATACTTCCTTTAAAGTTTATACCTTATCTAAGGATCTTGGCATCTCCTTTTATCTGGAGGCCTGCTGCACTGTATATTTTATTCAAAATTTCCTGTCTGGAAGCCTTTTTTGCTTTCCAATAAGTTTAACTATTCCTTTGAAATAAAACATTTTTAGATTACACTGGAAAAATACTATGTGAATTGTGGTGGATGCATGATGGCCTGAACTGTGGTTGAGCTATGGGATTATGAAAAATGATGGGCCTGCCTATTATTTTCCTGTGGTACAGCAGTTGAGTCTTAAAGGAGCACTGGTTACATCAGTAATAGGTGGTATCAAAGAGTAAGGTTCCTTGGGCAAATGGGAATGTTGTCTACATTTAATTCAGTACCTTTTTTGCGTGTAGAATACTAGACTAGGAAATATATAAAGGCAGTGATTTGCATTTTGATTTTAGATGGAGTTGACTGTGCCTGAAACGTGAACTCTTAGGTTAATGGCCCTAAATTTCACTCCCTTCTCCTCTTCCAGTGTTCTGCATATAAATAGATTATATTAAAAACATACACAAAACCCCTGATGGAAAGACTTCCAATGAGTGAAGGCTGGGACAGCAGAAATGCTGGTGTCTATCGATAGACTTCAGTATGTGCTTACTGTAGGAAGATTCTGCCCTTGCTTACAAGACAAGGCAGATGCAGGACTCATTTTTGCCAAGTGTGCAGAAAGTTTATCTCTTCAGAGGACTGTATAGTTAGCTAAGTTCTGCCCCTCCCTTCTTTGCTTGCTAAATTCAGTGTACTTAGTCACTTGTATGAAATAGATATTGAGTTGGTGATTTTCCAGGCAGCAGGCTAAGCTGCTATTGCTTATAGGTCAGGGTGTGTCTTGTGAATGTTGTTTAGTGAAGGAATAGCCTTCAGAATAATTGTGTTACTTTTTGGTGGGACAACTGTTCCATCGTAGGTGCAGACTAGATATTATATTGCTTTTGTTTGGGATTGGTACAGTAGAATAGAGACTAGTTTGAGACCATGTAGTCCTTATGTTACATCTTACCATCATATGATTTGAGGTTTAGACATGAAAAGGACCTTTGAAGTAATCTAGTCCAGTGGTATTAAACTGAAATAGAAAACAGGGCCAGCCACTAAACTGTAGTTTTATTGTATTGTTATTTATTTTGTTAAATATTTTCCACTTACATTTCAGTGACTAAGACTGTATACTGCTATGTATTTGATACTTCTGATCTAATCTAATCTTTTCATTTTACAGTTGAGGAAACTGAGATCCAGAAAGATTAACTTTTCTAAGATCACACAGGTCCATAATATGCAGTCATTTCTTAATTATTTGTACTAATGGAAGGGAACAGTAAAATAAATAATGAACAAGGGGATGGATAATCCCTTCTCTGATGCAGAACAATAATCCATGTACACCTTCTCATCTTGTATAATTCTTGTTCATGTCTTCTTTTATGTCTGCTGCAGAAATCCTCCTGATATATTAGGGGACTTCCTTTTAATCTCTCAACAGTAGGAGCCAGTGCAGCAAGTAGGCTAAATATTCATGCAGGAAAACCAAGTTGATGAAGAATGACTTTTGGCCAATATACATTTGCATATATAGCCTGAAAAGTTGTTCTATTGATACACATAAATTGGGCAGACACTGCATGGGCTATAAACTGGACCTAGGATTGAACAGGAGAGAGAGCAAGCTGTATTTCTATGTCTCACATTAGAAAGTAAGCTCCTTCAAACTATAGTTTATTTCTGCCTTTGTCTCCCCAGTGCTACACATGATACCTGGCATGTAGTAAGTGCTTAATAAAGGCCTGGTTGAATGAACCAACGTGTTGATTATGTCTGAGAATACCTCATTCCATACCTGTAGTCCAGTATCTCTCAGCTGAGAGAAGGGGATTCTCTCTTACCATGTAAGTCATCTGGAGTCATAGAACCATAGAATTTTAGATTTTGAAGCAACTTGAGCAGCCATCTAGTCCAGCCCATAGTCAGAAGGTAACTGCCATGATAATATACCTGGAATTTATATATATCCTCTCACCTTTGCTTGAAGATCTTCATTGGGGGAGCATTCCTCATCTCCTAAGATAACCCATACCACTTTGGCGTGACACTGATTGTTAGAAAGTTTTTCCTGTCATGAAGCCTACGTATGTCTCTTTGCTCTTATTGCCTGTTGTTCCTGGTTCTGTCCTCTGGGGCACAAGAGAACAAGTCTACTTCCTCTTTTACATGACAGCCCTTCAGATACTTGAAAATATCCATCACATCACCACCCTGGACTTTTTCCCTTTCCCCCTCCCCAGTCATCACTTCTTTTGGCCAACACTCATATGACATGGATCCAAGGCCCTTCACCATCCTAGTTACCCTCCCCTGGACATGTCAACTTTTCAATGTCCTTCCTAAACTGTGGTGCCTAGAATTTAACACAGTACCCCAAGTCTACAGTGGGATTTGACTAAGGCAGAGTACAGTGATACTTATCACCTTCCTTGGAAGTAATGCTCTCAGTTCAGTCCAATATCTCATTATCTTCTTTGACTGCCACATTACATTGACAATTCTGCAAGCTTGCAGTAAACTAAAATCCCAGATCTTTTTCAGTCACATTGGTATCTAATCATGCCTCCTGCATTTTATATTTTTTATATTTGTGAAGTTGATTTTTTGAGCCCAAATAGTAAGACTTACCATTTATCCTTACTGAATTTCATCTTACTAGATACAGCTTAATGTTGTGTAAGCCTTTCAAGATGTTTTTAGATCCTTGCTGTTATCCACTATGTTATCTCTCCCTCTTTCAGCTTTGTATGATCTGCAGATCTGATTAGCAGGCTATGAATGCCTTTGTCCAAGTTATTCTTAAAATTGTTAAACAGTACAAGCCCATGCACACATCCAGTGGATGTTACTCCAAAAGAATTCCTGCCAAGTTGATACTGAGCTATCATTGGCTACTCTTTGAGTCTGTACATTCAGACAGATCTGAATCTAATTATGCTGTTATATATTTCTCATCTCTTCATCTTTTCCATAAGAATAGTATGAGATAGTTTATCAATTTTTGCTAAAATCTAAGTAAGCTATAGCTACATTATTCCCGTGATCCTGTCCAAAAAAGGAAATAAGGCTAGTCTGACAACTTGTTCTTAGTGAAGTCATGCTGACTCTTTGTAATCACTGTTTTCATTTTCTACATGGTTACTAACCATCTTTTTAATGATACACTTTAACGCCTTCCCAGTAATCAAAGTCACACTCACTGGCCTATAGTTTGCAGACTCTATCCTTTAAAAAAAAAAAAAGATAATATTTGCCCTTCTCCAAATCCTGTGATACACATCCCTTTCTCCGTGATCTTTCAGTGGTCACAGAATAGTTTAAGCAATCACATTTGCTAGTTCTTTCATTGTCTGAGGACGTAGTTCATCTGGGCTAGGTAATCATCAGGTATGGCTCTCTACTTATCTTTTGAATCAGTTATTAGCTGTTTTGCATTTCTAATGAAAAGTTCATTTTTCTTGGCATGGAAAACAAGCCAAATAAGAAATGAGCAGCCCTGCTCGTCTCTTGTCAATTGTCGTTGCCTTATCCATTGAAAACAGCAGTCCCAGCCCTTATTTGATTAGCTTCCTTGCCCAAATAATAACTTAAAAAACTCATTTCTTTTTTCTTTAGCTCTCCTTGGCAACCTCTGCTTATTCTGAGGTTTAGCAGCTTTGACATTATTTGTGCCATTTAAAAAATCCTGTTACTTGTTTTTACTTCCATCTTCTGTCATATCTTTTTAAAATCTGATTTGATTGGCGAGTTCCTTGATTATCTACACTGTTATTTTTTTTTAATATTCATTTTTAGTTTTCAACATTCACTTCCATAAGCTTTTGAGTTCTAAACTTTCTCCACCTCCCTCCCCAAGATGGTGTGCAATCTGATATAGGCTATACATATACATTCCTATTAAATGTATTTTCGCATTAGTCATGTTGTAAAGAAGAATTAAGAGCCAATAGGAACTACAAGAAAGAAGAAACAAAACAAAACAGAAGAGAAAAAAAAGCAAATAGTATGCTTTGATCTGCATTTAACTCCTTAGTTCTTTCTCTGGATGTGAGTAACATTTTCCATCATGAGACTTTTGGCGATGTCTTAGATCCTTGCATTGATGAGAAGAGCTGAGTCTGTTGAAGTTAATCATCATACAGTGTGCCTGTTACTGTATACAGTGTTCTCCTGATTCTGCTCACTTCACTCAGCATGAGTCCATACAAGACATACAAGTCTTTTCAGGTTTTTCTGAAGTCCACCTGCTCATCATTTCTTATAGCACAATAGTATTCCATTACATTCATATACCACAACTTGTTCAGCCATTCCCCAGTTGATGGGCATCCCCTCAATTTCCAGTTCTTTGCCACCACAGAAAGAGCTGCTATGAATATTTTTGTACCTGTGGGTCCTTTTCCTATTTTTATGATCTCTTTGGGATACAGCCCTAGAAATGCTATTGCTGGGTCAAAGGGTATGCACATTTTTATAGCCTTTTGTGCATTGTTCCAAATTGCTCTCCAAGATGGTTGGATCAATTCACAACTCCACCAACAATGGATTAATGTTCCAATTTTCCCACATCTTCTCCAACATTTATTATTTTCCTCTTTTGTTGTGTTAGCCAACCTGATAGGTATGATGTGGTATCTCAAAGTTGTTACACTGTTCTTTTTGTAGCTCTTTTTTCCTCATCAGAATTGTTTTCATTTGTGCTTTTAGAAATTCATTCTTCAGTTTCCTTGTTGTCCTGGGCTGACTTCTCCTGTAGAGTTTTAGTATAATTATTCCTTATTCTTCTTCTGAACCCTTGGAAATCTCCTTCCTTCATATCTAGAATTCAGTAATACTGTGCCCAACTTTATCTTTCAAGATTTATCATTAAAGATTTATAATATTTTTAAATTTTTTTTTTTACATTACTGTGCTTATTGTCAGTATTGTTGTCTTTTACATTACCGTGGTCATTGTGTAAATTGTTTTCTTGCTTTTCCTTATTTTTCTCCACAGGCCACTTAAATCTTCCCAAGATTCTTTGAATTTCTTCATATTTGTCATCTTATATGCAGAATAATATTCTTTACATTCATCTGTGTGTATCACGATTAGCTATTTTCCTGTGGGACCATATTTCTTTTTTGTAAACTATTGCTCACAGTGTTGATACAAATCATACTGCCATCATATGAACTTTCCCGTATAATTTCAAATTATTTTTCAGAATTATTAGTCCAATCGTAATTTCTTCAACATTGCATCCATTAGCATGTGGCTGTCTTCCTATATCCCCTCCAACTTTTATAATTTTTCATTTTTTGTTATCTTTGCCTCTATGGTATGAGGGGAAACAGAGCTGTACAAGTTTACAATTTTCTTAGTTACTTGGAGCAATCTTTCTTGGTTGTTGATAGTTTCATTTCTTCTTTTGAAAACTGCTCATTCAAATCCTTTGACCATTCATCATTTGGTGAGTGAGCCTACTCAATTTCCTTTGTGGCACACTGTATGTGGTATAAGGTTACCATTGTTTCCTTGCTCTGTCCCAAGGATAAACCTTTGATGAAATTGCCTTCTTCAGGTGCTTTCATAGGCTCTAGATCTTACTTCTGGGGCAGACAATGGTGACCTTTAATAATAGTCTTCAGGGTGTTTCATCTCCTACCCATCAGATTGACCAAGTTGGGGGGGGGGGGAAGAAGGGAAAATGATAAATGCTGGAAGGGACTGTGGGGAAAAAGGTATATTAATGCACTGTTGTAGCTGTGAACTGGTCTAGCCATTCTGGAAAGTAGTTTGGAACTATGCCCAAAACACAAGCTGTGCATACCTAGCGATACTACCATTAGAGATCAAAGAAAGAGGAAAAGGACCCATATGTACAAAAATATTTATAGCAGCTCTTTTTTGTGGTGGCAAAGAATTAGAAACTGAGGGAGGTGCCCATCAATTGGGGAATGGCTGAACAAGTTACGGTATAATATATGTGATGGAATACTATTGTGCTGTAAGAAATGATGGTGGGGATGATTTCAGAGAAACCTGGGAAGACTTGTATGAACTGATGCAGAGTGAAGTGAACTAGGAGAACCATTTATGTAACCACAATATTATAGCTTATACATTTCATTCACATTACTATGGAGAATACAAAGGCAAGGTCTCTGTCCTCGGAGTTTATTATTTAATAGCTTATACATTTGGGTCACACAACTATGGAGAGTACAAGGACAAGTTAGTCACAATATTGTTAAGTTAAATAACCTTGTAAGACTAGGAAACTCTGAAAACTTGTTCATAATTCTGCTACCAAGATCTTAACCTACAAAAATTCTTCATTTATGGCTAGTTACATGTTTGCTACAATGACTGTTGGATTTGTACTATTGTTCCCCTTGGGAGAGGATTTTTAAAAATTTTTTTATCTTGATGGGCTCAGTTCCCACTGGCTCAGTGAACCTTTAGAAGTAGTAAGGGCTTGGGAAAACCAATTAGAGGACTCATATTCTCTTTGTTGTCAAAGTGGAAATAAAATTATTCTACTTCACTGTGAATTTGGAAATTCTCCTCTGTAGTCCTCCTTTTGATATCTCATCTTGGTGTTGTGGTAGCTAACTGGCTCAAAGGCTTTGCCAGTGGAAACCCAAGCCCAGACAACTCTTACCAAATCGCAAAGATTTAGAACATGGGATTGTTATCAAATAACTAATCAAGCTAAATTCAGAGAGGCTTATCAGCCCCAGGGGATACATTTTATAGTTACAGAAATTCAAAGAATATTTTATGGCATGGCAGAAATACTTTTTGCATTAGTTAAGAGTAGTACTCACACTGATGAAATCAAGGATATATGGAAATTAATTAAAGTAAGATTGTAAATGCAAGCTCAATGAATGGAGTGATGAGTGTTTATGTAGGCATGAAGTAATGGCACCTTCTTGCTTATGTGAGAAAAAAATCTGTACTCTAATGTTGATCAAAATTTCTTTTTTTTCTTTCAGTTTCTGAAGACTTACTGAGATGGAACAGGTGTGCCAAAGCTGAGATAATAGAATCCACTCAACGCTGTTGGCCAGTGTCCTACAATTTTTGGCTTTAATATAATTGGAAATTGTAATGAGTATGACTGTTGGATTTGCACTACTGTCCCCTCTTTGGGGGAGGACCTTTTTTATTCTGCTAATGATCGCTACAGCTCAGTCCCACTGGCCCAGTGAACCCTCTGAAGTAGTAAGGGACTGGGAAAACCAGTTAGAAGCATCAATGCATTCAGTGCTTTCTGATCTTCGAGAGACTGTCCCAGCTGTTGTGGGCATTCCAGATGGCATAGCTGTGGTAGGGCGCTCATTTCGACTTGCCATTCCAACAGATTTAATCGCTTCCAGTGGAGAAATAATTAAGGTGAGATTGAATTTATGTGGTAAGAATGAGCAAGATTTTCTGACACTCCTTTCATTTTTAGTTTCATTTTTATGTCTTTGATCTAGCAGCTTTTAAATGCCCTTCTGATTACTATAAAACTTCTAAGTCAGAGATTCTCAGAGTATGTTCTGATAGCCCATGGTTATCCTGAAGGCCCTTATGGGGTTCCACAAGGTCAGAACCGTTTTCATAATAATAGTAAGATATTATTTGCCTGTTAAAATATTCCTTCCTTTTCCAACTACATATCTATTTAAGGCCAGATTTTCTTTATATTCTTTATCCAAAATGACCCATCCCCACAGATTGAATGCAGAAGCAGAAATGAGAATTCAGCTGTTTTCTATTAACCCAGGGATTAAATAGATTGGCAGAAATATGTAAAACAATGTCAATCTTCTCCCTAAATTATTTCTGTTTTGGAGAATATAGCTATTTTCATAAAAATGTTATTTATGTTAACATGTAGTGGATTTATTATTTTTAAATGAATTAGTAAATATTTGTTTTTTTAGTCTTAATTTTTATTATGGTAAATATCCATAGATATAAGCCACATTAACAAAGGCTCTTTGGATTCCTCATTAATTTTTAAGAATGTGAGGGAGTCCTGAGAACAAAAAGTTGGAGAACTGCTGTGCTTTAAGTTAAAAGATAATATAATAACATTTTAAGGCGAGGGAGTTCTTGTAAATATCATTAGGAATCACTGACTCTTTAATTTTTAGCTTATCAAAATCTGGTTTGTTACACCTATTTTATTGAAGATACTTGTCTCATGGAAAGAATTTTGCACATTTTGAGCTTTGAATCCAAGATTTGTAGAGAGTGGTCAGTGAGGGGCTTTCACTCTCATTTTCTTTTTCATTTCCATGATAAAGAACCAGTGAATTTGCTTATCATAGATTTAGAGCTGGAAGGACCCTTAGAGAAAGTCTATTCCACAGGTGTCAAACTTTAGCCTACAACACTCCTGATTGCAGCTGTGAACTAGATTAAAATGTAATTGGGAAATATTTTAACAAAATAAATAAAACTACAGCAAAGCACAGATAATATTAATATGTGTTTTTCTAAGTCAGTATGTGGCCTATAGGGATCCTTATGAACAATTTAGTGACTCCCATATGTATTTGAGTCTGAAACCACTGATCTTCACCTCCTTCATTTTACCAATTAGGAAACTGATCTAGAGAGGGAAGGGAAGTGACTTGTCAAGATCCCACAGTGAAGCAGCAGAGTCTGGATCAGAATGGCTGTAAAACACTAGCACATCCAGATAAAACGATGGCTTAACATGAGAACAGAATTTGTATTTAACATTTAAACTACTTTAGCAGCAGCTGAAAGTCCCTCTTTAAAGACACACCAAAAGGGTTGCTTGCAAAGTTAATAAGAAAAGTAGGCTGACAAGTCGTAGCATAACTGAACCAAAATTTAGAGATGAGAACTTTCCATGGTAACATTAGTTCCCCCTGAATAGGATTTTTCAGGACCTTAGAATTTCCTCTTTGTAGCTACTCTTTGTCCAAAGGCTGGTTTATGTACATCTAGAATTATATGTGCCCCATCAAGTTATTACCTCTTCGTAGCCTGAGTTTTAGGATGTGCTATAAATATACTAAGCATAATACTTCATTATAGTATTTGTCATTTCAGATCTAAGTTTTGACTTCCTTGGTATTTCAAGGACAGTATTTATAATGATTGAGGTCTTTTTGGGGGGAAGAAGAAGCCTAGGTTTAGGATTTGTAGTTGTAAAACAAGGTGACATATGGATTTAAAGGGGGGAAAATGATTATAAACCAGTACTTGCACAGCTTTCTGCCCATTCCTGTTTTGGGAGAGCTCTTAGAGGTAAAAAATTAGTCACAAAAGCTACGTGTGAATGCTTAGACTTCTAATCTTGAATGTCCTGAACAAAAGAACAATGGAACTAGAAGGGACCTGAGGTAGTCAAATAGTTACCTGGTAGAGGTATTCTAAGCTGGCTAACCTAGATGCATATTTTAAAGCCTCTGTTAGTAGTAAATAGCCCAAGGAACCTAATGACCCTCATTGTCAGAAAAGCTCTCACTGTGATTTAAATCCATTTCTTCCTTTTCTATGAAACTGAAATCCTAAAGTTTTCATAACAGAGTTCTGTAGAAGAGGCATCTTATATCCTTTGACTAAAGGAGTACCCGTGTACCTTTACTTTATTTGATAGTTACTTTGGAAGACTAAAAATTTTTGTATGCTGAGACTAGGTATATTACACTAGTGACTGGAGATTTAAAAACTTAGAAAGGAGTGGAGGAGGCGTGGGGATGGGGTCATCAGATTTTTTTTTTCCCTGAGGAATTTTTCTTTCTGAAAAAACTGATTTGGGGATTGTGAGACTTTGGTGCATGATGAATAAAATGTTCAGAGTATCTAAAGTAACCATTACTACCCTAAAGTGATTTCTAGAAATCCTGGAAGACAAAGAGTTTTCTTTAAAACCACCTTTTGCCTCAGATTGGTAACTTTTCCTGAGAATACAGAAAAATCCTCAAGAGTTTTTCCCCTCCAGATTGAAATGTTGACCCTTAGCTTTTTCCCTTTTTTACTTCATTTTATTTTTTATAGTGGATATTTAACACACAAGCCATTACTGGTTAGATTGCAAATTGCCTGAATATAATATAATAACACGATTTAAGATGTAGATCCAGAAGGCAGCTTAAAAGATCCTCCAGTCTAACCCCTTCATTTTCTATACAAGGCACCTGAGGTCTAGACAGGCTAAGGGATTTTCCTAAGACCACACCAGTAGCAGAGCTATGTTCTAACATTATTCCTCTGACTCCCCAATCCAGCATTCTTTCCTGACTAGGATGAAAGTAGTAATAGCACCTTTCAGTACAATCAACAAAAAGACTTTGATAGTTTGATATACTATTTCTAGTATCGTTTCTGTAGTTAGTTCAAACCATAGTCTTCAGATCCTATGAATTCTGAGGAAGAGTGGTTATTTGTCTGTATTTATTAGGTTTAGCTCCTGAGTTCAGGGGTATTGTACCTGGCGAATCTTTCTGATACCCTTAGTGGAAATAAAAATATTTAAGTAAGAAAGAACCATTGGTCAGAGATACAAGAAAATATAAATCTACTGATACAAAATACAAAAACCTTTGATTTTTTATTTCAATTAGCAACGAGAGGAAATTGGGGCTATTAGAATAGAGTAAGATAAGAATGTGACATGATGAAAAAAGTACTTTAGAGTTTGTGAATTCTGTTGGTCGGTCTGTCTGTGTTATATTGCTACCAAGAGGCCGCATTGTGTGATTTAATGGAAAGAACACTGGACTCAAAGTTAGGAGATCTGTATTCATATTCCACTTCTTCCATTAACTCATTATGTGATCTGGGCAAGGCATTTTTTGGACTTCATTTTCCTCATCTATAACATGAAGGCGTTAAACTAGATGTTCATTGTAATTTGTGAAAAATCCTGAATAATACCATCAAAGGTATTCAGTGGGCCTGGGGGCTTTTGCTGACCACCCGCATTCTTTTCCTAGTGTATTCAGTTTGTATAGGTTCAGCAAACACTGATTGAGCACCTGTTATGTGCAGGGCCCAATGCAATATAAAGATGAAAACATTCCCTGGTCTCAAGCTTTTATTTGAATATTAGGGGATGAAAAGAAGAGGTTCAGGAAAACTAAGACAGATGGGAGAGATGGAGGTTTAGGAGCTTGTGATCTGTGAAAGGAATTTCATAGTTCTGGTTCATAGAGTGAGATCATAGGGTTTAACCATACCTCCTTGTGTGTGACTGAGGTAGAATGAAGGTGCAAGTCATAGGAATTGAGAGTGCTAGTGTGTTTGAGGGGACATTAATGTAAATATTGGAGTTTCTTAAGTATCAGGACAAGGCTTATAGTGGAGAAATAGATGTGAGCCAGATGCTGAACTGCTTGAGAAAGGAGAAGAAGGGGCCTAGAGTCTTCTGGATGACTGCAGCCAGGATCTGGATCAAATGATATCAACACTGGGGGGAACCTCAAGTGATTCTGGTGGAGAGAGAGTCTGAATGTGACAGTAATGAGTGAAGAATATGTCTATTCCCTATGGTTTTTTTTGTTGAGTTAGGGACTCAGAGTATGATCAGTAGAGTAGCCAGTATTGAAGAAGGTGTTCATGGATGCAGTATCTTCCAGGATATCAGGTTTCTGTGAGTACCAGATGGAAGGGACACCAGGTGAAAAGATCCCAGAATAGTCAGTCAGTCAATAAATATTTGTTAAATACCCACTGTGTGCCATGTACTGTGCTAATCACTGGAGAATCAAAGAAAGTCAAAGAGTAGTCCCTGCTCACAATGACTTAGTCTAATAGGAAGACAACCTTCAAACAACTATGTTGAAACAAACTATATATGCCAGATAAATTGTAGTCAACAGAAGGAAAGCACTAGATTTAAGAGGGATTAGTAAGAGCTTCCTATAGAAGGTGGGATTTTAACTAGGATTTGAAGGAAGCCAGGAGGTGGAGGTGTAAAAGAGAGCATTCCATGAATGGGGGACAACTGGTGAAAATGCCTCAAGTCTGGAGATGAAGTATCTTGTGTGACAGATGGCAAGGAGGTCAGTGTCACATACCTGGGTGGTAGTGGTGGTGTGTAGTAAGGTATAAAAAGATTATAAAGTTGGAGAGTCCCACATGTACAAAAATATTCATAGCAGCTCTTTTTGTGGTGGCAAAGAATTGGAAATTGAGAGGATGTCCATCAATTGGGGAATGGCTGAGCAAGTTGTGGTATATGAATGTGATGGAATACTATTGTCCTATAAGAAATGATGAACAGGCTGACTTCAGAAAAACCTGGAAAGACTTGTATGGTCTGATGCTGAGTGAGGTGAGCAGAACCAGGAGAACGTTGTACACAATAACAGCCACGTTGTGTGATGAGTAATATTGAAAAACTTAGCCCTTCCCCGCAATACAAGGATCTAAGACATCTGCAAAGGCCTCGTGTTGGAAAATGCTATCCGCATCCAAAGAAGGAACTATGGAAGTTGAATTGCTATTTTTTTTCTTCTTCTGTTGAGTTTTGTTTCCTCTTTCTGATGGTTCCTCCTATTGGTTTTAATTTTTACTTAGAACATCACTAATGTGAAAATATGTTTAATATGAATGTAAATGTATAGCCTATATCAGATTGTGTGCTGTCTTGGGGAGGGTGATGGGGAGGAAGGGGTAGAAAAATTTTAAACTCAAAAGCATATGGAAGTGATTGTTGATAAATCAAAATAATAAAAAAAGATGTATACTTTTTTTTTGAGATATCTAATAGGTTGGAAATGTGTGTCTGGAGGTCAGCAGAGAGGTTTTGGGACTAGATAAGTATATTTGAGAATTATCAGTATAGAGATGATAATGAATTCCAGGGGAGCTAATGAGATCACAAAATGAAATAGCATGGAGGGAGAAGAAAGTCTACAACAGAGCCCTGTGGAAACTCCGACAATTAGGGCATGACTTGGATGAAGATCCAACAAAGGAGACTGAGAAGTGGTTAGAGGTAGGAGGAGAACCAGGAGAAAGTAGTGTCAGCAGAACCTGGAGAAAAGAGAATTGAGAAGAAGAGGGTGATTGACAGTGTCACAGGCTTCATGCAAAGAAATCAAAAAGGAAGAGAAGTGAGAAAAGGCCTTTAGATTTAACGATTAAGAGAGTGTTAGTAAGTGAACAGTTTCAGTTGAATGATAAGGTTAGGAATCAGATTGTAGAAGAGATTTAAGAGAGTGAGAGGAAAGGAGGTGGAGGCATCTATCATAGATGGCCTTCTCTGGGAGTTTAGCCACAAAAGGGAAGAGAGATAAGGGACGATATTGGGAGTGGATAGATCAAGTGAAAGGTTTTTTGAGGGTGGAGGAGACATAGGCATGTTTGTAGACATTAGGAAAGCAGCCAGTAAACAAACAGAAAGTGAAGATAAGTGAGGATGATAGAGAAGGCAGACTGGTCCCAGAAGATGGGATGGAATGGCATCAGTTGTGCACATAGAGCAGTTTGCTTCGGAAAGAAGACCCTATCTCATTAAGGGGGTGAAGGCAGAGAGTGGCAGAAGACATCTGGGAGACGTGAGTTGAGGAGAGGAGAAAAGGAAGCATATGGCAAATGGCCTCAATTTTTTTTAGTAAAATATGAGGCAAAGTTCTCAGCTTAGAGGGTGAGGAAAAGATGGAGCTATGGGAGGTTTGAGGAGAGATGAAAAAGTTTGGAAAAGCCCTTGTGGTAAATGGTATAGTGAGTCAATTAGAGAGGTATAAAAAGAATGCCTTGATGCAGTGAGGGCTCAGCTGTGATTATGTAACATAAATTTAGAGTGGATTCAGTTAGCGCACAGTTTCATATTTTCTGCAGCTTCATTTTGCATAGGAGCATAGGCAGTAGATGATGGGGGAGATCAAATGTGGAGAATAAGGGGAAGTTTATAGTAAAATAGGTTCCTGAGCAAGATGATTTGAGAGAGAAGTAGAAAGAGGATGTTCTTGGAAGTCCAAAAGTTTGAATCATAGGGATTAGAAGAGGAGATGGTGGAAGTTTGTTAACCATAGGATGGGAAATGATGGCGAAGTACTATTCAGTTAGAGGTTCTTACACTCAAGAGTCCTCTGAGGATCTTTCTTTGCCCTTACTATTACAGTGAGGTAAATTATACCAAAATTAATGAATTAATGCAAATAATTGAAAAATTTAATTAAAACCTCCCCATATTTCCTATTAGACTTTTTTCTTTAGCAAATATTAAAAAAATTATCATCTCTTTGTATTAACACCAAATAGGAATCAGAGAAGCTAGTTAATGGATTTAGTACAGTTTTGGCACCTTCCTTCTCCCTTAGTCATCCATGGTTTGAGTTCTGATTTCTCACCTTGGTATAATTATCAGAGATCTCATCTTTGGTTTTCAGTTCATCAAATGTAAAGTGCTGCCTGCGTGTAAAGCACTATAGTAAGGGATTGGGATTTAAGGACAAATGAAGCAGTCTCTCCCTTCAAGGAACCTTACATTCTTTTGGGGGTAAAGAACATAACCACAGATGAGTAAATACAAGATAATTTGAAGGAGAGAGCACTGGCAATTTGGTTGATGGAAGGAGGAGATCAGGAAAAGCCTCGTGTAGCTGACAGATGAACTTATCCTTGAAATAAGCCTGAGGCGGGGCAGCTCAGTGGCGCAGTGGATAGAGCACCAGCCCTGGATTCAGGAGGACCTGAGTTCAAATCTGGCCTCAGACATATAACACTTACTAGCCGTATGACCTGGGCAAGTCACTTAACCCCATTGCCTAACCCAAAAACAAAACAAAACAAACAAAAAAGAAAGAAATAAGCCTGAGGAGGCAGTGCATTCTAGGCTTAGGATAACTTATGCACATGCATACAGATGGAGAAACATATTGAAAGTTTGAGGTTTTTTTCCTCTGAAGGTACATTTATTTTACTTTTATTTATTTATTGGTGAGGGAATTGGGGTTAAGTGACTTGCCCAGAGTCACACAGCTGGAGTTAGGTGTTTGGGGCCGAATTTGAACTCAGGTCCTCCTGACTCCAGGGCTGGCACTCTAACCACTGTGTCACTTGACTGCCCCTTAAAGGTACATTTAAAACATTGGGAGAAATAAGGTTTTTAGTGTTTGATACTGCTTTTGGGGGCCAGGAGAGGTGGAGAAAGGGAGGTATTGCTTCTTAATCCACTGCATAATACTAAGCATTGTCAGACATACAGGTATTTCTAAAAGGAGCATGCAGCATCAAGACAAGTTGCCTTTGAAGCCCTACCTCCTTGTTACTAGAACTCAAACTAAACTGTCAGTTTGCTCAGCTGGTTGCCTCTACAACTTAGTCAAGTGTGACTGTATTGACTTTTAGATGGTGGAAATGGTTCTTAGCATCCTGGCCCTTTTAGACTTATTACATGACTTAAGGTAATTTACTTCCACAGCTGCACTAGACACTTGGGCAGTAGGTCACCTTGACTGCCACAGGGTTCATTCAGTAACCAAATCATCAGGTAGCTGAATCTAAATGGGTTAGTGGTATTTGATATAAACCTGCCCGAAGGGAAGCATTGCTCACTAAAACAAGAAGAGGTTTCTTTTGAAAAGTCCCATATGCGTTACATTTACAATATCTGATGGAAAGGCTTTTATTTAACAGGCTTATTCATGTAGATATTAAGGAGATTTCACTGTACAAACAGGATTTGTAGAGATTTGATCTATGGAAAGCCAAACACTTATTAGGGTGGTATGGTAAATTAGTAAAAAGTGGGGGTTTGTGTACATAGCAAGGGACAGTCTTTTCACTGGGAGGGTAACTGGGATCAAGCTGGGGATATGGGGAACTTTTGACAACTGGATCTACCAAAGACTAACTTCTGCAAGAACTCTGGGCCCCAAACAGAGGATCTGGAAGAAGGTCCAGTGGACCTTGTTTCCTTGTTTTATAGGCTATTCTATTTCTAAATTCAAATTACAGTTACAAGATGTGCAGACTCCTAACCCTGGGTTACTTTAATGTGAATTTCTTAAATATAAGTTTAATTTATTTTTAGTTTTCAACATTCACTTCTACAAGATTTTGAATTTCAAATTTTCTCCCCATCTCGTCCCCCCCCCAAGATGGCACGCATTCTGAGTATCCCTTCTCCTAATCTGCCCTCCTTTCTATCTCCCCCCCTTCTCTTATCCCCTTCCCCTTCAGTTTTCCTGGAGGGCGGGATAGATTTCTATACCCCATTTCCTGTGTATCTCATTTCCTAGTTGCGTGTGAAAACAATTTTTTTTAACTTTTATTTTTAAAATTAGGGGTTCCAAATTTTCTCCCTTCCTCCCTCTCCATCTACCCTCATTGAGAAGGCAAGCAATTTAATACAGGTTATACATACGTAGTCATGCAAAACACTTCCATAGTAGTCATGTTGTGAAAAACTAAGTATGTTTCCCTTCGTCCTATCCTACCCCTCATTTATTCTATTCTCCCTTTTGACCCTGTCCCTCCTTAGAAGTGTTTGCTTCTGATTACCCCCTCCCCCAATCTGCCCTCCCCTCTATCATTCTTCTGTTCTCTTGTCCCCTTCCCCCCTATTTTCCTGTAGAGTAAGATAGATTTCCATACCCAATTGAGTATGTATGTTATTCTCTCTTAAAGCCAAATTCGATGAGAATAAGATTCACTCATTCCCTCTCACCTTTCCCCATTTCCCCTCCACTGTAAAAGGCCTTTTCTTGTCTGTTTTATGTGAGATAAATTACCCCATTCTACCTCTTCCTTTCTCCTTCTCTCCATATAATCCTCTCTCACTCCTTAATTTTATTCTCCAAATATCACCCCTGTCATCTTCAGCTCAACCTGTGCCCTCTATCTGTCTATCTATATACATACATATAATTTTTTCCCCATCCAACTACTCTAATACTGACAAAGGACTCATGAGTTACAAATATCATCTTTCCATGCAGAATGTAAACAGTTCAACCCTAATAAGTCTCTTATTTCTCTTTCCTGTTTACCTCTTCATGTTTCTCTTGAGTTTAAGTATAAATTTTAATACAACTACTAGAAGTTAAGCTTGTTTTGAACTTTGAATATTAGTATCCTAAAAATATATAATAGAATGAAACTTAGATTTGGAGTCAGAAGACATGAGCTCAGCAATTGGTATAGACTCTTTGTCTCTCTTAGCCTTAATTTCTTTGTCAATAAAAGAAAGGGAAGGGGGCATCTAGGTGGTACAGTGGCTAGAGCACCAGCCCTGAAGTCAGGAGGACCTGAGTTCAAATCCGGCCTCAGACCAAACACTTGACACTTACTAGTTGTGTGACCCTGGGCAAGTCACTTAACCCCAATTGCCTAATAAAAAATAAAAATAAGAGAGGGGGAAAGGTTGGATTGGATGATCTTTACACTTCCTTCAAGCATAAAATCATAAGATCTAGGTTTGAAGTTGTCATCAAAAGTTTCCATCAGTTAAATTAAATTCAACAAACATTTACCAAGTACTTGCTATTTGTGAGCCCTGTACTAGATGCCAAGTTGGTGTAAAAATGACACAGTCCCTACCTTTAAAAAATTTGTATTCTGGAGGAGCTTAGATGGGTGTGTGGCACCTTGAAGATAAACATGTCATTAAGCAGGGAATAATAGAGACAAAGGAGGTGCCTGGGCCAAGTGCTCTAGAAATATTTGAGGAAGAGGGCACTTTTGGCTAGGTGGATCATGAAAGACTACATGGAAGAGTGACAGCATAGTGGCCAAGTGCTTTTCTTGGAGTCACGCAGACCTTTGTTCATATATCACTTTGAACACTTACTAGCTCTTTGACTGTCAGCAAATAATTTATTCTCTCAGTTTCTGGTAGGGTAGATGGGAAGAACATTGGTTCCAGAGTCCAAGGAACTGGGTTCAAATCCCCCCTCTGATGCTGATTACTTCTGTGACCTTCTTGGTCTTTATTATCTTCATTTGTAAAATAAAGGGGTAATGTCCCGAAGTCTCTTTCACATTCTGGGCCAGAACCACTGCTCATCTATAAAATGAGGCTGATAATAATGCTGATCTCACGAGATCATTATGAGGTACTACTGCTGTTCACTCTACTTCGGGAGTAATCTGTAACAGAATTATTAAGCAGATATTGCAGGTTTGTAAAATTTTGTTTAATTAGTGCTTTTAATTTTTCAAAATACTTCCATGTGCATTTCTTATTTTTTAATAGTACTTTATTTTTTCCAATTACATGTAAAGACAGTTTTAAACATTCATTTTTAATATAATTTTGAGTTGCAAATTTTTTCCCTCTCTTTTTATCCTCCCCACTCTCTAAGATGGTAAGCAATTAGATATAGGTAATATATGTGCAATCATCTCATTTTATTCTTAACCTGTGAGAAGAGTAGAACATGCCTTATCTTATCCCTAATGTACACAAAATAAATGTCTTAACCTCAATCTTTACAAAGTCACACAACTTTGCAAGTTAGTGGCAGAGCCAGGACTTGAAACCTAAAGGGAGCCCATATATACTCTTAAGATTTTAATTTAATTAATACCTATATACTGAGTCAAATTATGTTCTAATATGTTCCTACTGTATATAATTTTGCATTTAATAGTATGCTGCTTTGTACTTGTAATTAATAACTTTGTTCCCAAGCCACTTCATATGTGTATTTTGTGTTCCTTCTTTTAGATTATAATCTCAAGAGGTTAAAAAAGAGGGACCTGAGTTCAAATCTGGCCTCAGACACTTGACACTTACTAGCTGTGTGAACCTGGGCAAGTCACTTAACCCTGATTGCCTCACACACACACACACACCCCCCAAAAAAAGAAAAGAAAAGAGGGGAAGATACTTCAACTCCTCTAAGAAGGCCTACTGACCGTGGGTAAATAAAGGCTTGTAGGTCTTAGAGCTTATCTAGTCTGACATCTTAAAAGATGGAAACAGTTCCAATAAGGTGGAATAACCTGTTCAAGGTCATTGGTGGTAAGGCAAGAAACCAGAATTTCTTTCCTTACACCACTGACACTTTGAACCCGTCATATTTATCTTTCTGAAAAGAGAGCTTTGCTTAAATGGTGGTAGAAAAACTCCCAAAGGAGTGACTGTCACAGAGGAAAATAAATGTTTGCTTCTGGAGCCTTGGATAAGGACCATCTCACCTGGAAAAGGTTGTTGAGAATATTGAAGGCCTGAAGATTTTGGTGAACTTATTTGTCCAGCTTTTGGAAGACTCTCTGGGAAAATTGGTCTTTGTTTTAATCCCACAAAATAATTGGCTTTTTGGTTACCTGCTCCTGGAGAAAACTTTAGCCATTCTTTTAGCACCAGAACTTCAGGTATATGTCTTGGGTAAAGCTTGAGAGTATATGCTTTTCATTTCTTTCTTTCTTGTCAGAGGGTTTTGTCTGGAAACAGGAGGCATTTCCCTTCATAAAAGCTGTTTGTCAGGGCTTTGCCTGCCCATGCAATAAGCGCCCTTGGTGGGGCTGAGAGCAGCCTTTGGGCTGGGATCTTGGCCACTTTCACAGGCTCACAGATTGTTCTAGTGAGAACAATGAGGATCCTTTTCAGTCTTGCAGCAGGAGCAAATGAAAGGGGCATTTCTTTTGCTGCTCAGGGAGTTTTATAGTGCCTTCCCTCTAAGTGAAATGAACTGTAGTTTCCTCCTGCCTTGAGTGGGCATCCCTTTGGATTCTGAATAGATTCCTTGTACATAAGCACATCTGGAGACAAGAGTTTGAAATGGAAGGCATCTCCTTGTGGGTGGTGGTTTGTCAGAATGGCATTTGCTTGGGTTCAGCTGTTCCAAAACTTAAAGTTTGGCTTATGAAAAATAGTTTTATGCTGATTGTCCTGTATGTGCAATTGTCTTCTGATTTTGGCACAAAAAGAGAAGTAGACTATAGTTTGACACTTAATGGATATGACACTTTATGAATGTAACTTGATGGTGAGAATTAAGTTAAAATTAGATATGATTATTAGTAGTGTAAATGTGAGAATACTTGCTTGGTAGATCATAACTCTGACCCATTCTAGTCGTTCTGGTTTTGTTTTGGTTTTTTTAGCTTTTATTTTCCCCCAGTTATATGTAAAAAACAATTTTTAACATTCATTTTTAAAACTTTTGAAATTCTTTGCCTCCTCCCCTCCTCACCCCACCTCATTGAGAAAGCAAGCAATTCAATGTAGTTATACATGTGTAGTCATAGCAGTTCTGTTTTTATTAACTGTTTTTTTTTTTTAGGCTAGGCAGTGGGGGTTAAGTAACTTGCCTAAGGTCCCACAGCTAGTAAGTGTTATGTGTCTGAGGCTGGATTTGAACTCAGGTCCTCCTGAATCCAGGGCCAGTGCTGTATCTACTGCACCACCCAGCTGCCCCTGCAGTTGTGTTTTTATTGATAAATGTTCCTATTATACAGAAATCTAAGCTGCTTAATAATTAAGCTTCTTCCTCCATAAACAATTGTAGTTATCTTGGTCCTGTTTCTTGTTCATATACACAGTAGAAGGATATAGTTCATCAATAAATAAAATATTTTCCATATTTATCCATCTAAGCAACTGTGTCATCTTCTCCCCCTCCACCCCTTCCTTGTTTTCTGTGAATTTCATCTCAAACCGGTTAAGCCAAGGTTATTTTTCTTTTATGACTCTTGACACAAGTTTGGTAATAGACCAGAACTTGGGAAGTATATTTTGTTCTAATCTTGACTGTAGAAGACTGATGCTGAAATATACCTCTCTATTCAGTACAGAGGTGGTGAACTATATGCATTTAGTGAAGCAAATACTGTTAGACCTGGTCAGTGTGTTGATTTGATTTTTGCTTAACTTGTACTGTTTTATTAAAAAGGAGGGTTAGATGGGAAAGATGTTATTGGAAAATGGTAGCAAAGTAAAAAAAAAAGATAAATAAAACATTTTTTAAAAGGCCAGTTGGACTAGAGTAGATCCTAGAGATTTCTTGGATTTATTAGCCACTGTGGCTGGTGCTAAAAGATTCCTTGGGCAGTTCTTGGTCCCACGTCTCACATCCACAATTTGCAGGGAAAGGCTTCTGTATTGAACTGCTGAGACCTTTTCTTCTGGACTAAAGAGTTTATTCCAAATCTCAGATGCCTCATTTTCCTTTTGTGGATAAGTCCATTGAGTAGGGAACTTAAACACTACCCAGAGTCACATATATTAAAGAATTAGGATTAAGGCTCTTCTGAAGGTTCAGGTCTATTGCTAGGCAATTAAAGGAAATTGGCTGAGCCATTGGGAAAGTAGCCCCTTTTATAGCTAGAGATAATCACTAAAGGAAAGTGAATGAACAGTCTGGAATAATTAAGCAGAATATAAGAGATGGAGCAGGTTCACAAAGGGCCTTGTAAACTCAGAGAAACAAGGTTAAATACTACATAAATGTCCTAGTCAGGGCCTTAGGAAGCAAAATAGTAAAGAAGAGATGATAGGTAAAACATTTATTGAGGCTTATTATGTGCCAAGCACTATGCAGACTAAGTGCTGTGGATACAAATGCAAGTTTATCATCGGAAAAAACTGCACATAAAGGGTTTTTTGGAAGGGGTGTGTGTGTGTTGGGAGATAAATGTTTTCAGCAATAGTTAGGTTAGAACCTCGAAATAGATTATTTGGTAAATGCTCAGGAATTTCTCTGTAGAGATTTTAGGAAAGGGATCCACTTCTATGCACCATTGACTGCAGCATTCTGGAGATAGTAAGAGCAAGGAACATGAAGGAGAAAGAGCACTTACTGATCAGGAGTCAGAGGGTGACTGTTGCTTAATAGTTCTGGAACCTTGGTCAGTCACTTAACTCCCTGGGCCCCATTGTTGACCTCGGTAAAATTAAGCAGTTGGACTAACTGGCCTGTGACCTATGATACTATGTCACATGTGCCAGGTAGCTAATGTTGATGATGGGAAAAACACAAGTGCCTCAGAATTACCGGAGCAGGTGAAATACACTGTTAGTACTACTAATTGCTTAAATTTCTCGACCTTAACTTTCAGATTGTTGTGTATAAATCCTTACTAAATAAAAACGTCTTGCTTACACATTGCATTTTATAGTTTGCTGGCTCCACTGAGCTACAAAGACATACTGACCCATTTTTGGAACTCTTGCTTTGTATTTTGTCACTAAGCCTTCTAGCCATCACCCAAATCCAAATAAATGAAAACCTGATTTTAAATTCTCAATCTAGTCATTGTTCATTATCACTCCCACCCATCCACCCACATACAACCACATCCTTACCTTGAAATCCTCTTTGGCAGGAGTGAAGAGAAAATATAGCATGCTGTTAGAGAAGAAAGAAAAGCAAAGGCAATTGGCAGGTTTTTTGGGGGGATGGGTGTTAATTATTGATGAAACAAGGTGTTCCAGAGTTGGAAAAAAGGGATGAGATTGGATTAAAAGGGCGGGATATTGGAGTAACTTTGGAAAGGAGAAAGTCACCTATTTCTATGAGAATGAGAAAGGTTGGATCTTGAGATGATTTTGAGTTCTAGAGCAGTGGCTGCCAAACTTCATCGACCATGCACCCATCAGTAAACATTTTTGAGCATATACCCCTAATCTATGTTTATTTATAAATGATATGTGTATGTTTTACTGCATCATGTATGCTATAAAACAAAATATAAAAATAAAAAGATAAAAAACTTAATGGCAAAAAATCTTTTGCTTTGAATAAAATTATTAATGTTTTAATGAGACCAATACAATGAACATTCTTAATTATTTTTGAAATGTCTTGGTATATTGCTTTGTGATACAGCAAAAATTCTGATTTTTTTCTTTTAAAACTTTTTTGTTTATTATTTTTATTTTTCAAGTAACAAGGTATTTTTCCCCCCATTAATCTGTCCCTCCTACCCAAAACCTAAGGAACAAATCCTTCCATATCTGCCTAGTCTAGGAAAATAAATTTCCACATTAGTCATGTCAAAAAAGGATGTCTTTCTTTCTGCATTTTATCTCATAGTTTATTATTTATACTCATAGTTTATCATATTGATCAGAGTGCTAAAGAGTTCTGATCATTATATATCATAGTTTATCATTATATTGATCAGAGTTCTAAAATCATTCACAAATATTTTCCTCTGATTACTGTTCTGCTTACCTTGCTCTGCATCAGTTTATTAAGTCTTTCCAGTTTCCTTTGAAATTGTCCATTTCATCATTTCTTATAGTAACAACAATATCCCATTACATGTGTATACCACAATTTGTTTAGCCATTCCCCAGTAGGACATGTCCTTTCCGATTTTGACTGCTATGAAAAGAGCTGCCATATAAACACACATATATATCCTTTTCCCCTTTCTTTGGTTTCTTTGGAGGTATAGGTCCAGTTGTATAGCTGGACTGGAGGGTAAGCATAGTTTGGTAACCTTCTGGGCATGCTTTCCAGAATAGCTGGACCAATTGACAGCTCTATCAACAGTGCACTATTGTGCCTATTTTCCCATGGCCCCTCCATTGTGTCATTTTCATCTTTCAGAAGTCTGTCTTTCCTGATGTCAGTTAGTTGTTCTTTCAAATGAATCAGAATGTATTGCATTCTCATGTTTTTAGCTAGTAAGTTCAAAACCACCCACAACCTTTCATTTGGAAATTTTTTTTAGCAAGTTAAAAAATTCTGTTTTCACGTTATTTGGTGTGTAGTTGTGACAGATTTTATAGGTGACATATATTTTCTGTAAAAAAAAAATGCATCATTTTGCTAATCATGATGGTTTCATTCTATCATTAACTCCCATGCTAGGAGTGAGCAGTTCTAATTTATGTGATTATATTAGTAATAATGGGTTAACAAACGCAATACAGTTGTGAAAGCATAACCAAAAGAGAGAGACAGTAATAACTGTATTGTGTAATTCCAGATAATCTGGTTTTAGGCCTTGTGTCTTTAAGAAATTAAGTAATTTTTGGAATATATGTAGTATATATGCTACATAGTAGATACTGTGTATCAGTAAAGTCGGAACTGTGAACTGTTGGAATCATCCTTTGGAAACAATGTGTTTGGTGCCTGAACACAGTAGGTGCTTATTAAATGTTTTATTATCTTTCACCAGCAACTCTCAAGAAAAATAGTTTTGAAATATCGTCAATGTGCAAGGCACTGGGAAGTTTTCCTTGTATTATTGTTGTTAGGACTAGAATTTGGTTGAACTTTAATGCAAGTGTTTAAGGTAGAGATGGTATTCTGCCATGGTTTTTCAGTGAATATTATGGGATTATCTAAAAATTTGAAGGTTACAAGGCCCAACAAACATTGAATTCTATAGCTGGTCAACAGAATTGAATTCTATAGTTCTTGCTAGAATAGCACTGGTGCCAGTGTGAGAGGCAGGCAGAATGGAGAAGTGCTAGACTGAAAACTCACAAAGAACTTTCATTCTAGTTCTTCTATTAATCTCCTTTGTAATTTCTAGACAAGACACTTGACTTCCTTATGTATAGTCTGTAGAAAGTCTGTCAGTACTAGTTGTCCTGTAAAGGACTAAGTCAAAATGCAAATACAGGTGGTACTCCTTTCCTTTTTTCTTCTCTCTTCTCCTATCCCTTTCTTTCTCCCTTCCTTTTTTCTTTTTTTTCTTTTTTTTTTTCTTTCTTTTTTCAGTGAGGCAGTCGGGGTTAAGTGACTTGCCCAGGGTCACACAACTAGTAAGTGTCATGTGTATGAGGCAGTATTCGAACTCAGGTCCTCCTGACTGCAAGGCCAGAGCTCTATCCACTGCGCCACCTAGTTGCCCCTCCTTTTTTTCTTAAAAAAACAAAAACAATAACAAAAACTATTGGCATGTATTATTTTCTGTCATCTTTTAACTTGACCCCAGGCAGTGTGTGTAAGATTGTCTCTAGGAGCTTTCCTGGCCTAATAAACATTGTTTTGGGAACTCTGTAGCCATTATTTTGCCTGTATGACATAATGGTGAAGCTTGTGTGCATAAAGCTCTTATTTTTAAGAAGAAGTAAGCATACAAAAACAGTTTGGACCAGGGAACTGATTTCTAAATATAAGGAGGAGTGTAATGTAATAACAATTGATGAAAAGTAGTGCTAGTCTTTGAACATGGAATATCTTGTGATAACAAAGTGAAAAATTTATGAGGAAGAGAGAGTTGACCCCTTGAAAGACTGTATAGTCAGAAAGGGGCATTTGACAGACTACAAGTTCTCAACTGTGCATATGTGTAAATTAAATAATCCCATTGCAATCTAATCTCAATTAAGGAAGGACCTTCTCATTCTGTAGTATGTACAATTCTTTCTCTCTCTGGTGTGTGTGTGTGTAAGTAACACTGACCATGATTGGCTGGGCTTTGGGTAATAGCATTTAGGAGGCACCATACAGAAGATTACCAGGCCAGTGCCTTCACTTTGTAGATGAGGACACAATCAAGAAAGGGAAGAGGGATTTGTTGGAGCCATAGAATTAAGACCTGAATACTGCATTTGACTGCAAGTCAGGCATTGCCCCCTTAAGGTGGTGGGAGTGGGGAGAACCTTCATCTCAGATAAGGGGCCATTAATATGGTCTGTTTTATAACTGAGCCTCAGTGTCTTCATCTGTTAAAATGAGGTTGGGCTAGATGATTTCCGAGCACTTAAATGAGTGCTAGTTTTGGAGTTAGAGGATCAGAGTATGAATCCCAGATATGCCACTTCCTGCTTGTATGACTGGGCATTATACTCTCTGCTCCTCACTTTTCTCCTCTATAAAATGGGAGGGTTGAATTAAATGACTTTAATGCCCCTTCTAGCTTTAAGCCTAAAATTCATTATGGATTTTCCCCTCAAAATTAAACAATGAATCATTTGCAGTGGAGTGGGAAAGCAGTTGATTTACTTACGTTTAATGTTGGAATTGCTTAATGACTTTAATGCATTTTAAGCTTTACCACCTGAGGTCCTTTTCTGCCTGCCTGTGCAGTAAGAGAAAACAGACCTCTTAGGGTCTTGAAGTGGTTTTAGGGCTTGGAAGTTTTTAGGTAGAGAAAGTGTAATGGTGCACTTAGAAGGGTTGACAGACAATACCTTTGATACTGATCCATGAAATGCTTACTCTTGAGTGAACTATTTGTGACTGACTTTTTTGTGTACTCACAATGGGTATGGGGGAATACATTCCTTCAGTGAAGCATATTGACTTCCAGGAGCTATTACTCTTTAGAAACTGCAGTTGTTCCAAGGTCTTCTCCAAAGTGTAAAAATGTAGAGATACTTGTCCTCTAACTTGTGGTTTGGCCTGGTTCCTTCTTTGTGAAATTGTTTTTTATCTCATTTCCTGTGGCCTCCCTCATTAAGACCCAACTATTCATTTTACAAAGTGCTGCCCTAGGCTTGAAATTCCAATTGTTGAGACAGTCTTAGGGCAGATACTTTCTAAGTATCTCAATTTACAAACTTTTCTTTTTGTTTATATTGAAAGGATCTTTACCTGAAATACCCTGGGTCTTCTAACCATCTGCCCCCTCTAAAGAGGGGGTGGGGGGGACCGTGCTACAGATTGGTTAGATAGGGAATCTTATTTCCATTTTGTTAAGAGGAAACTGAGTCATAAGAGACAAGTGATTTATTTGGTCACTTAGCAAAGTCCTAGAGGAGCCAAGGAAAGGAATTGAAGTCTTTGTCAACTTCATGTGATAGTAGATACTCTGTTTATCATCACCAGATCATGAACCACAAAATTAAATCTTAGCTAGGTGCTCATGGAGAAAAGAGATTTGATTGGGAAAGACAGGTCAAGAATGATATTGGTGGACAGGAAGAAGATAACTGTCTTTAGATAGGAGAAGGGAAGTGAATAAATGAAGTTTAGGGATGAACAGAAAAATATGATTTGGCAGTCATATTTTAATATCTTTTTTATTTGTTGAAGAGGCCAGTGAAGAGATGGGTAACTAAATGCTAAGGCTCATGGATTAGATTGGAATGAATGGGATAGATTTGTGCTATCCATGGCCAGACCAAATCATACTGCCTATTACATCCTGTCTATACAGACTCAGCTAGCTGAGCATCACTTGTCATTTTCTGTGGTAGGGTCATCCCAATTGTGCATCTAGTGAGTGATTCTCATGGACAAGATTGACTGGATTCAATATCCCTGCATTTCTAATTTGTTAAGAAAGATGCAGAACAATTGCTGTTTGAAGCCACTGTATCTTTGAGCTGTTGAATATATCCTCATTCACCACAGTGGATGGCCTATTATGTTATAGGAATGTGATGAATATTGGTTGACAAATGTAGAAAGCCTGGTATTCTTTGGAGGATCTTTGTGGTGATTGAAGATCAGCTGTATTGTCATTACCTACTTTAGAATCTGTGGCTCTTAGAGGTGCTGCTGTTGGAGAGATTTTTTGCTAATATTTATTGTTCTACATGTTTTAAGTTAGTAGAATGTGAGCTCCTTGAGGACTAAGGGATGTTTAATTTTTTTTCATCCCCTGGGCCCAGAACAATTCATTGCTCTTAGGTCCTTTAAAATTTGTTGAATTGAGTTGTTTATTATGCATATTGGGGACGGGAAAGCTTTTGGCCACTACACTTACTATCTCCCCCATATGTAGCCCAGAGCACCCAGGCCAGATAGGTTCAGTTCATTTGAGCCTTTTTAAAGGTTCATTTAGCGCCCTTCTGAATCATCAAATCATAGATATTATGATGTGACATTAACACCACACATACCCCCAAACCCAAAGCTCAATTTTAGTGGTCTCCTAACCTAATCTCTTCCTTCTAGAGGAGGTTCGTACTTCCACATTCTTTAAAATGAGGGGTGAGAAACCTGCAGCCTGGAGGCCACTTGTGGCCTTTTAAGTGATTTCAAACATTGACCTCATGAATAAAGAAATACCAGAGCATGAATGAAAGGAGGAACCAAGTGTTTCTAAATACACTAGAAACTGGGAGGACATATTTCCCCTTGGCTGTGTCTGAGTTGGGTAGCTTCTGTGGCCTGAAGTTGGGAAGATTCATCTTCCTGAGTTCAGATCTGGCCTCAGATACTTAATAGCTTTGTGACCCTGGGCAAGTAACTTACCCCTGTTTGCCTCAGTTTCCTCATTTCTCAAATGAGCTGGAGAAGGAAATGGCAAACCACTCCAGTATTTCTTCCAAGAAAACCCCACATGGGGTCAAAGTCAGACATGACTCAACAACAACAGTGTCTTGAGTTGGAGTGAGAAAGGCATGAGAACTGTGAAAGAAACTTTGGGGAACAACTAGGAAACATTTAAAATGATCAGTTCTTGTGAGTGGGCTTGTCTCTTACGGTTTTTTTTTTTTTCACACAACCTATTCAAGACATTTGTGATCTTGGGACAACATTGAAAATTGGGAGTCCTGCATATAACTGTCCTTCAGAGGCTTTGAGCCTTCATTTGTGGCACATATAATTTGACTTATTCTGGAACTTATAAAATAGAAGATTACATGTTCAACTACAAGTGTAAGATAGAGGCAGCTCTATTCCATATTCATTCTATAGCTGGTCCCTCAGTCCTCCAAAATTTATTATGCACGCACACACCAGAACTTCCTAGGAACCTTCTTATAGAACTGTTGGCTACAGAGAAGAACTCAGATTTCAAGACTGGACTTCATCTGGATTGTAGGGGGATGTGGGGAGGGGGGTTCAAGCCTTCTGTCAAGCACACTCAATTCTTGTACAAACAGCCAGCTTAGATTGGACTGAGAACAAACACTGGAATAGAAAGAAGACTTCAGTGGGTTTTAATTTTCAGGCTTATCATTATAACCCTATGAGCTATCCGATTTATCTTTCTCAGAAGTCAAGTAGAATTCTAGGATGTTGAAGCTTGATGTCCAATATCAGAAGTTAGTTTTTATTATATGACCATCTTGTAAGATATTGCATCTTATGAAATTCACATGAGCTTTGCAAAACTAAAGAGAAATGAAGCTGTATGCTCATTCAGAAAAGCTCAATTATAGATTTGCATTAGATTATTGAAACCCATTTCCATCTCAATATCTGGAGACATATGAGTTTTAAGGGAGTAGGAAACCCAAGATTACAAAGTCACACTATACTATGGAGGAGTATTATTAAAAGTTTTCTTAGAATTCAGATTTGTTGCCTTTTGTGTAAGTTCCCTAAAGGGGAGAGAGATGCCATTTGCTTTGTAGTGCATTAAAGTTTGGTCAAGAAAGCAAGTATAAGGGGGGATACGTGCCCCCCTCTCCCTTCCCCTACCCCAGTGAATAGAGAGCTAGAGTTCAAATCTTGCCACAGACATTTTACTTGGGGCAGATCACTTAACTTCTCTGTGTCTGTTTCTCCTCTGTAAAGTAAAGGGATTGGACCGGAGGGTCTCTGAGCCAACAGTCCCTTCCAGCTTTAAACCAGGATCCTTTGATTCCCTCACCTCCGTTTCTGTGATCGTTGAAGGCCCTGAATATAATCACAAAGTGTTAAGGAGATGCTCAGCTGACTGTTGAAGATGCCTCTAGCCCTGATCTGTTTGAAGAACAGATAGCTCTAGGTCAGGAAGGGGAAAATGCCCATTGGCTGAGCAAACACATTTGCTGTATCTCTGGGGTTTTTAAATAGCTAATTCAGCAGATGTTAGATTTACACAGCTGGTATAGCTTTGAAGAGAAGCTACTTAACCATTAGGAGACACTGTATCTAGGGGAGAGTGGAGACAGATACACAGATAATCACTGGAGGGAAGGAGCAGCTTAAAGGACTGGGACCTCTGGAAGCAGAGAAGGGAGTCTCAGACAGTAGAGGGGAGCAGACCCTGGGGACTCTGCTAAGCAACCTGACTAGCACAGTGCTGAACTCGGGGGGGGAACCATGTGAGGACCCTGAGGAACAGGCTTCTAGGCTCTGAAGTATCAGATGTTGAGTTGCCTTGACACGCATGTATTCTACACATCCGCCTCATTACCATTATGTTTTAAGTTGGTGCCCCCTCTTCCATAAGACATGGTATATATTTGTGGAGAATGCACTCCAGTTTATGAGGAGAATATTTTATAATCATTTTTGTACTATGTCATCTTAAAGGCCTTTGCTGAGAGCTAATTATGTTTACTAGCTCTTTGAGTTATTGAGAAATACACTGATGGAGGCTCTTGAACCATATATAATAATAGTAGTAGAAGGAGGAATAAGAGAAATAGAGCCTCACAGGATTACCTCTAGAATTGAAGTGTAGTCATCCTCTCTCTGGGCACTCAATCTGCAGACTCAAGGTGAATATGTAAGAGATGGTATTACACAGATATTTAAACATATCAACTTGGTCTCCCATCTTTAGCATCCTCACAAGAGTATTTTTATTTTTGCCTTGTGATACTTCCATGTGATGATAATGTTGTCTTTTGTGTGTGTGTAGAGAAGAAACAGACCTTATATTTCCTTGGTGCAAGGATCTCCAGAGCAGTGGAACTCTACCATTGTAGATGATGGTCTGCAACCTATGGTCTTCAAGAGCAAGGTTAAGTGAGAGGCTAACTAAGCCATGCTTATGGCTAGTATATCTCAAGCCAGTGACTTGAGACCAGGTTGTCCTGACTCCAAGATCACCTCTCCATCCACTATACCACACTGCTTTTTCCAGGTGGTATTTTTTTTTATTACATTCCTTTACTTGGTTTCTAGTAGAGTATCTCAAGGGTCTGTCCTGGCCCTATATTGTTTTGAGTTATTAATTTGAAACTTAAAAATTAAAGTGGTGTGCTTGAGCCAACTTAGGATGTAAGAGTGGCAAGACAATTCAATTCAACAAACATTTATTGGGTGCATATGATATGCTAGGTACCAGAGACACAAAGATAAAGATTAAATAGTATTTGCCTTCAAGGACCTTGCATTCTACTGGAAGATAAAACATGTACACATATAAATACAAAATGATTTTGGGAGGAGAGCATTAATAACTGGAGGATCAGGTAAGGTCTGAGAAAATAATGGAAAGAGTATTAATCCTGAGACTTAAAGGAAGCTAGTGATTCTAAAAGGCAGCCTGGTAGAATAAAAACAAAACAAAACACAGGATTCAGAGTCAGAAAACCTGGGTTTGAAACCCAGCTCAGTCACTTACTAGCTAGCTATGTGACCATAAACAAGTGATTTCACTCCTTTGACCCTCCATTTCCATATTTATAAAGTAGGGAAAATAATAGCATTACTTATCTCTTATGAAATGTTTTGTAAACCTAAGGCACTATATAAATAGAGGTGGTTGTGGTGGCTCTTGTTAAAGTAGAGGCTTTCCAAAGTTATTTTTCCTAGAAAATGAGGCAAATAATAGCTCACATTTATAGAGCCCTTTATGATTTGCAAATCATTTGTCTCATTACAATTTCTAGGAGTATAGTTGCATGTTCCACCTATATTTATGATGAATAAAACTATGTATACTTCAGGGTGATATCTGTCACTAGATATAGAGTGTTTGTTGGTTTGAGGGATGTCTGACACTAGACATTTGTAGCACAAATGTTTCAATTTTCAAAAAAATAGAAGAATATGAAATCTGCAAGTTGTAGGATAGTGAGCTTGACTTTGATTGCCAGCAACATTCTATGATATATTATTAAACATATTTGTGAACATCTGAGAAAGGGAGGCACTGATGTCAAAGTCAATATGTTTCATCTGTAGATAGCAAGTTATGACAGACTAAACCTCATTTTCTTTTTTTGACAGGATTACTAGACTGATTAAAAAAAAAGCTAAGCTCAAGAGGCAATGTGTTATAATAGATGTAGACAACTGATCTTAGAATCAGGAGAACCTGGGTTCAGATTCAGCTTCTGACACTTACTGGTTATGTGCTCATGGGCAAGGCACTTGGGGTCTTTTAGAATCCCAGACAACTCTAAGATACAGGAAAATTGTCCACTATCTTTGACAGAAGGGAAGGCATTTTTGCATTGTGAATTACCCCACACTGATAAGGTATATCTGGACAAACAAAACAAACAACTTTACTGGAAAATCTGGGGAATTGGTTTAGATGTAACCAACATTTTATTAAGCATCTACTATCAGACACTGGGCCAAACACTGGAGATACACAGGAAAAAAAGAAGCCATCTCTGCCATTATTATATTCTGATGGGGAGAAAATATACGTAAATTGGTGTGAACAAACAAAAAATTGAATAGCTGGAAGGTAGCTTTGGTGGATAAGACACTAGCATCTGAGGAGACTGGGAAAGACTTCTTGAAAGAGATGGTCTGAGTCTTGAAGGAAAACAGGCATTCGAAGAGGTAAAAAGAGAGCATTAATATTCTAGACGTACATTTGTATAAGGAACAAGAAGTTGATAAGTATTAGTAGACTGCAGAATGGATAGAGGAGAATAATGTTAAAAGAAGGAAAAGATAGAAAAAGACCAAGTTCTTTCTGATCGTCGAGGCTGTAAGGAAACCATTGGGATTGATTGAGTAGGGGAGATGACCTACACTTCAGCACTTTAGCACTGTACTTGCCATATTGTACGCATTTAATAAATGCTTGTTGACTCAACTTTAAGGAAATCTATTTTGGCAGCTGAGTGGAGGAGGAATTGGAGTAGAAAAGAAACTAGAATCAGGGAAATCCGTTAGAATACTTTTGTTATTCAGGCAAGAGGTAATGAAGGCCTTTGAACAAGGGTGGTAGCTGTGTAAGTTGACTAAAATCTAATTTACCTAACAAAACATTTGGCAGAATCTCAAATGCTGTCCTTGTGGACAAGGTGGAGAGAAGTGAGTTACAATTAAGTGGATTTAGAATTGATTGAATGATCAGATCCAGGTAGTAACCATTGATGGGTTGATATAAGCACCAAAGTAGATTTCTGGTAGAGTACCCCGGGAGGATATATTTAGCCCTGGTCTGTTTTCAGTTATTTTGATGAAGGCTTAAATAAAACGCTTATAAAATTTGCAAGATGACACAAAACTGGAAGGAAGATAGGTAATGTGTTAGATGACAGTGTGTGCCAAAAATACCTTGACAAGCTATAACTAGGGCTAAATATAAAATAAAAGTTAATAGGAATAAATAAACTTAAAATAGTTTTAAAAATCAACTTCATAAGTATGGTCTTGGCAAAATGGGGGCAATGTGATATGGCTAAATAACAGTTCTCTTAGAAAGATTTAGAAATTTTAGTCTCAGATGCTTGGAGTTTCCTTCAAAGCTCAGCTCAAAATGCTACCTCTTTCATCATGTATTTCCTGATTCCCCTCAGTTGCTAGTGCCTCTATCCCTCAAAATTTCCTAGTATTTTAAAAAAATCTAATTATTTTTTACATACCTATATATAAACATGGGCAGCAAGGTGGTACAGTGGATAGAGTGTCAGACCTGGAAACAGGAAGACTCATCTTCCTGAGTTCAAATCTAGCTTTTACTAGCTAGATTTGACCTTTTACTAGCTAGATTTACTAGCTGTGTAACCCTGGCCAAGTCACTTAACCCTGTTTACCTGAGTTTCCTCATCTATTAAGTGAGCTGGAGAAGGAAATGGCAAATCATGCCAGTATCTTTGCCAAGAATATGCCAGATGGGGTCACGAAGAGTCGGACATGACAGAAACAACTGAACAGCAACAACATATGTATATGTGTTTCTATCCTGATAGAATGTCAGCCCCTTGACAACAGAGATTGTTTAATTTTTGTCTTTTTATCCCTAGCTCCTAGCATGATGCCTGGTATAGAATTTTAAAATTGCTGGTTGATTTAGTCGAGTGCAGTTTCAAAAGAATCAACAGCATGATAGGGTAAGCAAAAAAAGTTAGGGCGATCTGAAGTTGCATTGAAAAACATAGTCTTTAGAATGAGAGGATATTAGTATCTTGCTGTACTCTGCCCTCTTTATACCATATCTATAGTATTGGGTATTCTAGCCACATTTTAGGAAGAACATTGATAAGATAGAGACTCCAGAACAGGATGCCCATTATGGTAAATGGCCTTGAGATTAAACCTTGCAATGATCTGTTGAAGGACCTGATGCAGTGTAACTTGGTGAAGAAAACAGTTGGTCTTTAGGTATTTAAATAGCGGCCATATGAGATCAGAGTTGTGCTTTACTGAGTCAGAGGGTGGACCTAGGAGCAGTGGGTCAATAGGGCAGAGTGGCAGATGTAGAGTTGTCAAAAAGCAGAGTGAACTCAGCCTTTGAATGGCATTGTTTGTTTTTTTAGTGAGGCAATTGGGGTTAAGTGACTTGCCCAGAGTCACACAGCTAGGAAGTATTATGTATCTGAGGCTGGATTTGAACTCAGGTCCTCCTGACTCCAGGTCTGGTGCTCTATCCACTGAGCCACCTAGCTGCCCCCAAATGGCATTGTTAATATTAGTATGTGGGAATGTACGATATAAGTGACCTTATCCAAAAGTCTTCCAACATGAACTTGGTAACTACTTGTTAGGGATGTTGTAGAGGAGATTCTGGTTCAGGTACAGGATGAACTTGTTGGCCTCTAAGGCCCCTTTCAGTTCTGGGGCTCTGAAAAACAGAAAACTTTAGAGACTCCCATGTTTCAAACTGTTGGTAGGAGACAATCTTTTGCTTGAGTAAGATTCAGGACAAACCTGAACTTTTGCTTTGTATTCTGTATCAGGTAACCTGCAGGAATGTTCCCAAGTATGTACAGGTGAGAAAAATGACCTGGAGTCTCAGCAGCTGGCCTACCAGTTAGTTCCCTGTAAATATCCATGTGTTTAAGCCATCTGGGCCTAGACTTTCTGTTGTCTAAAGACCAGCTTCACTATCTTCAGAGAGGTCACCCAAAGAGTGATGAATTTTTCAGCCATAGCAACTCTCAAAGACAGTTTAGTAGGTCTCAGAGAGGTTGTGATCAGTGTAGATGGAGTGTCTATGCTGACAAAACCCACAGATCCTTGAGTTATTAAATGTGTGTATGCCTGGACATTGCGAATGCCTGAAAAAACAAAGACTTTCAGAGTTTGCAAATAGGTTCATCAGTAGGAACAGTAGTAGCTTGACAGAAACACACAGTTCCTTTTTTGGCTATCTTTTCAAGTGCCCTATGAAAAGAAGGCCCAAGGCCCATGCTTATTGCTTTTCTCCCCTGCCCCTGTAGATAACCTATTCATGTTCTGGTGGTTAGGAAATAAGCAAGCAAACTACAGTACTCACCCTTTACTCATCCACTTGTGACTTTAACAGGACAGATTGCCAATGCTCTGCCTTTCTAGCTCCTGAGGTACCACAGATGGAGGCATCCATTATTAACTTAGAATGGATTATTTTAAAATGAAAACCCATTCAGGAAGCCCCTCTGCCTCATGATTGAGCCACAGTAAAGCTTGGTAAACCCTCAATTATGTGGGAGACGAATTTCCCCTCCCAGCTGGAGTTTGCATCTCCAGTGTAAGGCCTGCTATATTGGAGTTTAAACCTAGATTTAAATTTTATTAATTGTTTCTAATCTTTCCCAATGCAGTTAAATGGCAAAATTAACTTGCTGTTTATTTGTCTTTTTTTCCTAGATGTCAGAAGCTGGGAAAGAAGTTTTGCCCTCCTGGCTGCACTGGGACCCCGAGAGCCGTATGCTGGAAGGTCTTCCCCTCGATACAGACAAAGGTGTACATTACATTTCTGTCAATGCCATGCACCTGGCACCTAATGGAAGTTATGTGCCCCAAGCTAGGAATGTCTTCTCCATTGAAGTATATCCTGAAGATCACAGTGAGCCACAGTCAGTAAGAGTGGCATCCCAAGATGTTAATGAAGCTGCTCCATTTGTGTGTGGTGCCGATGAGCCAGTGACTATCCTGACTGTAATTTTGGATGCTGATCTCACAAAAATGACACCAAAGCAGAGGGTAGAGCTCTTAAACAGGATGAAAAGTTTTTCGGAAGTAGAACTACATAATATGAAACTGGTTCCAGTTGTAAATAACAGACTCTTTGACATGTCAGCCTTCATGGCTGGCCCAGGAAATGCAAAAAAAGTAGTAGAAAATGGAGCCTTACTGTCATGGAAGCTAGGTTGTTCTTTAAACCAAAACAGTGTCCCTAATATTAGCAGTGTGGAAACTCCAGCTAAAGAAGGCACAATGTCTGCTCAGCTTGGCTATCCTGTTGTAGGCTGGCATATTGCTAATAAGAAACCTCATTTTCCAAAACGGATAAGGAGACAGATTAATGCTACACCCACACCAGTCACTGCCATTGGACCCCCTACAACTGCTCTCCAGGAACCACCATCTAGGATTGTTCCTACACCCACCTCTCCAGCCATTGCACCTCCTACAGAAACTGCAGCTCCTCCAGTACGAGATCCTGTCCCTGGAAAACCAGCAGTTACCATTCGAACACGAGGTGCCATTGTCCAGACCCCAACCCTGGGACCAATTCAGCCTACCAGAGTAGCAGATACAGGTACTACGGTCCCTGGCCAGATTAGGCCAACAACAATTCCAGGATACATAGAACCCACTGCTGTTGTTACACCTCCTACCACCACTACTAAGAAACCAAGAATAACTACTTTGAAACCAGCCACGCCTTCAACCACAGACTCCTCAACTGCTACAACCCGAAGGCCTACCAAAAAACCACGGACTTCGAGGCCAGTGCCCAGGGTCACAACCAAAGCACCTCTCACCAGATTGGAAACGGCTTCCCCACCAACTCGAACCCGGACCACGACAAGTGGCACAACTCGAGGGGGTGAACCCAACAAGCCCCCCTCACTGAAAAACCACATTGATAGGGTGGACGCATGGGTGGGCACTTACTTTGAGGTGAAAATCCCCTTAGATACGTTCTACGATGAGGAAGACACGACTACAGATAAGCTGAAGCTAACTCTGAAGCTTAGGGAGCAGCAGATGGTAGGGGAGAAGTCCTGGGTCCAATTTAATAGCAACAGTCAGCTGATGTATGGGCTGCCTGACAGCAGTCACCTGGGCAAGCACGAGTACTTCATGCATGCCACAGATAAAGGGGGCCTCTCAGCTGTGGATGCCTTTGAAATCCATGTACATAAGCGTCCACAGGGAGATAAGTCTCCAGCCAAATTTAAGGCAAAATTCACTGGTGACCCTGCTTCAGTGGTCAATGACATTCATAAAAAAATCATATTGGTTAAGAAACTGGCTCTTGCCTTTGGGGACCGCAATAGCAGTACCATCACCTTGCAGAACATCACAAAGGGCTCCATTGTGGTCGAGTGGACAAATAATACTCTGCCTCTGGATCCCTGCCCCAAGGAACAAATCCGAGGGTTGAGCAGGAGAATCTCGGAGGATGATGGAAAACCTCGTCATGTTTTCTCTAATACCTTGGAGCCCGAGTTCAAGGCTGTGAGCATTTCTGTGACAGGATCAGGCAGCTGTAGACACATCCAGTTTATTCCTGTAACAGCAGACAGAAGGATCCCTTCAGAAGCTCCCCCTACAGTTGTGACTGAGAAGGACCCTGAGAAGAGCAGTGAGGATGACGTCTATCTCCATACAGTCATTCCTGCTGTGGTGGTGGCTGCTATCCTGCTCATTGCTGGTATCATTGCTATGATCTGTTACCGAAAGAAAAGGAAAGGAAAGCTCACAATTGAAGACCAAGCAACTTTCATCAAAAAAGGCGTGCCAATCATCTTTGCTGATGAACTGGATGACTCTAAGCCACCCCCTTCCTCTAGCATGCCTTTGATCCTACAAGAGGAAAAAGCTCCTCTCCCCCCTCCAGAATATCCAAACCAGAACATGCCAGAGACCACCCCATTGAACCAGGATACTATTGGAGAGTATACCCCCTTGAGGGATGAAGACCCTAATGCACCTCCCTATCAGCCCCCCCCACCCTTCACAGCCCCTATGGAGGGAAAAGGCTCACGCCCGAAGAACATGACCCCTTACAGGTCACCACCTCCATATGTTCCCCCTTAACAGCAAGTCTTGAGCTTTGAGGGAAGGGGCCTGGAGATCCATACCAGTGTTGTTGATAGGGATTGATGGCCCACAGTTCATTGCCAACCAGAAATCAACACTTGACCCCAAACACACACCCACATACAGGGCCTGAAAAAACCCTCCCTCTCTGGTTCTTTTACACTACTCCAAAGTGGCCTGGTGAACTTTGGGGGACTTTTAAAATTTTCTTTTCTTTTTTTTTCTTTTTTCTTTTTTTCTTCCTTTCTTTTTTTTTTTTTTTTTTTTTTTGCCTAACAGCTTTTGTTTGTTCATAGAGAATTCTCCGATGAGTATTTCTGATGGCCAGCTTCTGAAAGCACCAATGGATACAGAGCATGGAATGAATGGATGGACGGACTCACAGATGACACTGGGCTGGACATTCCATCCCTGGTGCACTCTGTTTGCCTTTAACACTAACTGTACTATTGTTTTGTTTTTTTTCCTTCTGTTCACGTGTGTCTAGCTGCAGGATGTAACATGGAAAAAGTAGCCTAAAGATTAAAATCAAAGGACTTTCAGAAGTTAATGTTACATTTTTACATTTAATCTGCTGTTTACCTAAACTTGTATGTATAGTTTTTGGGTGGGGTTGTGGGGTGGGGGAGGGGGCCCTGCTTTGCTAAAAATAAGCTCCCAGGGTGTTTCAAAACTAGTTAGAGAAGACCAAGGGACAGTATTTTTTATCAAAGGAATCCTATTTTTTCACACAATGTAAACTATGTTCCTCGGTTAAGCCGGAGACTGATTTGGGGCATCTTTGTGGATTGTAGGAAGAACTCTGGGCACTTCATGTGAGTGAGCTCACAGACCTGCTGACGTAGCCCTTCCCTGACTCTCCCCTGGTACTGGTGCTGGATAGTCAGAGATTACTTTACGAGGCCAGACAATCCTCCCTGTGTGCTCTAGGCAAGCTTTAAGGGGCATTAGTTGTTGGATGGAAATATAACTATGAGAGGCTGCAGAGGTGCGCTGCTCCTGGTGACCCTGGCGCTTCCGATGGTGAAAATAGGCCACCAGCAAGGAGGGCAACTCCTGGAAATGATGAGTTAGTTTTAGACTGCATTGACTTCTTTTCTTTTTTTTTCTTTCTTTTCTTTTTCTTTTCTTTTCTTTTTTTTTTTTAAAGAAAAATGTTTTTGAAACACTCAGTGGGGGATGTTTTGGTGAAGATGCAATATTTTTATGTAGTGTGATGCTATTTCCTTACTCTCAAATTCTTGGCAGTTGTGTTCTGACAGCATCTCATTCCTTTGTTCTGGCCCTCCCATCCCCAGGTTTCTGGACTCCAACATGCTGAAAGCTGTCTGGTGATTGGGAAGAAAAGTGCCAGCAATATAGTTCATAGTAAAAATCGGTGGACTCTCAAATCTAATTTTTTTACTAAATTTTTGATACAGTCTCAAATTGTTTTATTATAAAAAAAGATTAAAAAATGGTAATGCTTACAGCAGTTTGTATGAGCTTAGCTTCTTAGGGTTGATTCCATGGGACTGATTGCTTTTCACATTCTGACTCTTTTCTGTCGTTGTTTTGATTCTAGAACCATGTCTGGGTTTCTTGCCTTTTTAGGATGAACTTAACTTGTCTTTGTCCTGTGACTTGAGGCACTCTGGAGGTGCCTGCACCACTTTTTTTTTTCCTCTCTCTCTCTCTGCTTTGGACTAAATTGTTTAAGCATGACCTTCTTGGCCATTTGAAAGCTATTTTTGGTACATTTTAGGGAGGAAAATCCTTTGCAATAATGTTTCCCTTCCTTGGGGGGGGGTGCGCAGACTCCAGCTCACTTTGCACACCCAACAGACACTTTTAAGCCATATTGACTGTTTTGCAAAGTTATGTTTGTGGGCTGCCCCTGAAGGATGGCTGGGAGGGTCATTGGCCTTCACCTCTTCATTTGCCTAGGGGACATTTTCTACTGTGTTTTTCTTAAAGAGATTTTTCTGACGAGAAGCTAGTGATGTTACATCTGTGTTTGAGCTGGGCAGTTCCTAAATCTGTGTTTATTATGCCTGTCACCAACTTAACCCAGTGGGAGCTATGAGGTTGGTTCCTTGATCCACTCACAGGAAAAAGGGACCCTAGGGATGTGGCCCTTCCTCCAGAAGCATTTGGGAGGCAGAGGATCTCATGAAGGGAGCCCAGTAGATCAAGGCACATTCTGTCCAGTGTTGGGTCACATCTTGAGTGAGCTCTATGGGCTGGGGATGTTCCCAGCACAAGAGTCAGGCGCACATATGTAGGGGCCAGATTTGGTCCAGTTACCCTTTGTAGACTCCAGCAGACATTATGTGGCCCCTTGCAAAATTAAATAACATTTCAAAAGCCCCAGAGCAAGTTGAGTGGAAGGCCTTCTAAGTAGCCACGTTACCCCAGCAACCCCACCATTCCATCCCAGCCATGCGCAGATGGTGCAGGCCTGGCTCTACCTGTCACCATAGAAACTGGAGGCGAAGGGGCAGTGAACAGAATAATAATAATAATGCTGTTTCAGCCAACCTCCTTCCCGTTTGCACCAGGGCTGCCTCTTGTCAGCCATCAGGCACTGTAATGTGGAGAGTAGATCTTATTAAAAAGTGTTCACCAACAACTGATGTGTGTTTATTTCCTTACATATGATTTTAAGAAGATGTGTTTTCTGCATTCTGTATAGAAACATATCAGACTAAATAAAAACAGTGTACTTTACTATAATCCTGCTGGCCTGAGCTGTTCCATCTGGGCACCTCGCCTTGTCAGATCTTCTTTTCTCCATTCAACAGTAGAAGCAGCCAATGCCAAGACCAATCAGTCACGTCAGTTTGATGGGGTGGGCCAGCACCCATGCAATTTTATAGCATCCCTGGAGCTAGGGAAAGGGAGGTGTTAATCTGGCTGTGTTGCTGCTCTCTTCTAGAATTCATCCTATGGCATGCATGAAGTGGGAGTGAGTAGCTTGTACTTAATTTGGGTATGGAAAGATCTGATTGTGGTCAAGCTGTGGGCTCAAGCTCTCTGTGCAGCCCAAGTTCTCAACCTTGAGGAAAGGGCTATTAGGCAAAGATCCCTCTTTCTCTGGAGTCTTAGGGAGATTTCTCTCCTGGTCATCCGTAAAGAAAATAAAGGAGAAGCAAAGATGAAGACTTAATCACAATTGTAATATTTCATTATTGTTTTAATGAGGGATTGAAGTGTTCTGAACATTTTAGAGGCCAAATAAGGGTTGGTAGCACTTGTAGCTTAATGTTTTGTGGCTTTTTTAGCCTAAAGTAGACAACTTCTCTGGGGAGGTAGATGAAATATAAAGAACTTCCTGAAGGGCCAGGTTGAATAAATGGCCAGTGAGTTTATAGGATCGAGAGTTGAAAGCCAGTCCAGGCCCCTACTTTTACAAATAAGGATACTTCTTTCTGGGAGAGAGGAAAAATGACTTGTCCATGGTCATCCAGGCAGAAAAATTAAGTAGAGTTGGGATTCTGTAACAAGTTATCCTATCAGGAAAGCTGCTGGGTTTCTGCATTTAGATTGGTTTCTGCATCAGTTTAAAATGTATCTGAGGGTTGGAGATATTCACTTGTAATTGTAAGAGTTCCTACAATCAGCTCAACAGAAGCTTTGGTAGTGTCAAGACTGCCAAGTGCCGTCAATTTGTGTTCATTCAACAAGTTAAAATGTATTCTACACAGGACTCTGCTAGGTTTGATAAATAAATGATCCTGCCTTCAAGAAATCCAGCCCATTAGGGAGGATAGTATATGGACACCTGAAGAAATGAGAATGAAAAGCGCCAGTCACCACCAACAAACATTAAGTGCCTACTGTGTATCATACACTGCTAAGTGCTGGGGGTTACAAAGAAAAAAGTCCCAGCCCTCAAACTAAGGGGAAAAAACATTCAAATAAACCATGTGCACACAAAATAACAGCATAAATTAGGGATAGTTTCAGAGGAAAGGGAGTAAGATTAAGGAAGACTAGGAAAGGCTTCTTTCAGAAGGTGGGACTTGAGCTGTGATTTGAAGGTGAGGAGGAAAAGTTCTTAATATGGGGGAGATGGAGTATTGAGGAGAAGGAATAGCAAGGAGGACAGTCACTGGATTACAGAGTACATGGAGATGTGAGAAAGCTGTGAGGAGAGGCCAGGTTATGAAGGGCTTTAAAAGCTGAGCAGGATTTTTTTTTTTGATCCTGGAGTTGTTAGGATACCAGTGGAGTTCATTGAGTAGGGTGATCAGATGATATTTAGGAAGATCAAATTGACAGAATGGAGGATGGACCAGAGTAGGGAGAGACGAAGAATGTTAAAGTGCAAATATGCCATGGGTTGATGCCCCTTCGTGCCAGGTACTATGGAAAGAAAGTATGGTGTTGAGGGTGAGAGAGCCTCTTAGGGTACAATACTGTAGTGATGTAAGGACTGCAAAAAACCCTAGGCAGGGTGGTAGTGATTGGATAGTGTCAGCATAATGGAAGCATGTGTCATGGTATAGGTGTTAAGGGAAAAAAACCATAAAAGTTGAAACTAGCCAGAACTTTAAACCACTTTTCGTCTGGTCATGTGGCCCTGGGCAAGTTGCTTCTCATCTCTGAGCCTGTTTTCCATTGTGCAAAATGAAGATTATCTCACCCTATCTTCTTCATAGGACTATGATTTAAAAAAAAAAACTGACTGGGAAGGCCTCATTTATGGTTATAAAAGTGTAATAGCTCATTTCTGTAGTTCATAGGGCAGTTATGTCAAAGTCGGAAACGGGGACCACAGATAAGGATCCCTGCAGGTGCTTACTGACTTAGAAAACCACATACTGACATTTGTATTTTATTATATTTTTACTTTGTTAAATATTACCCACATTTTTGTCTGATTCATGCGTTCCTCAGGAGCGTCTCTGGCCTTGCCAGGTGTTTTATACCTGTAAGGAATTGCAAACGGCTTTCATTACAGCTCCCCGGTATAGGGAATAAAAATGGTTATTCTTATTTTAGGAAATATGTTGGATTATGTCCAGGGCAGGACTGCCCTGGTGGTGAAGGAACTGAAGACCAGACCCCTCAAGGGTCAGATGAAGGAACCAGAGCTGTGTAGCCTGGAGAAGAGAAGGCTTAAGGGAAATAGGATAAGCCACTTTTGAGAATTTGAAGGGTTGTAATGGGAAATTTGGACTTGGCTACTTGGCCCCAGAGAGCAGAATTAGAAGTTACAGATGCAGGTTGCAGAGGGACAGATTTCAGCCTGATTTAAAGAAAACTTTGTGACAATCAGAGTGTTCAAAAATAAACTGGACTGCTTTAGAAGGTACTGGATTTACTACTGTAGGTCTTCAAATCAAGACTGGATAATCACTTGTCAGAGGTATAGAGGTGATTCTATGAATGAGAAGTTGTTAAAACTGGGTAGGGAGGTCTGGTGGCTGAGTTTGCAGATGATGACCTCTAAGATGGATCATACATGAGGTGAGGGCAGGAGAAGAGTCCTCATCCCTAAAGAGGGGATAGAGTGTGGATATGATACTGGTGCTATGACTTGGGGTCTTTAATGCATTTAAATACATTGTAGAGAGGGGAGTTTAAGTCTTTTTCCATTACCCCCAGGCACTGTGAGAGGCAGTGTATGTATGGGTATGTATGGGTCAGGAATGGAGATCTAAGGTGCTAAGAATAGGAAGGTGACATGATTTGAACCTTATTCCAAACTGGAGAATATCTAGGCCCGATTCTGTCCTGCCCCCAAACCTGTTTTCCCCCAAATCTTCGAAGTAGTTGGGAAAACCTCTATGATCCGAAAGATCATTAGTTCTGTTGAAATAGTGGTGTCGATAGCCTGCTCAGCAGAGTTACAAAGGCAATAGGCAATAGGACCTGTTGGACCATGTTTCTTCATGGGCTATTCTTGGTTGGTAGTTAGCTAAATTTACCTTCTGTACAGGGCTGGGCTGGGTGGCAGGTTAATGACAGGCTGCTATAAGTAACTTTCCTTCAACACTCTCATTTGCTGCCTTGTTTGGTCTGGTTCAGGGCTGCTCAGGGAATCAGGATATTGTTGACCTTTTCCCAAGGCTGGGCAGTGCATCCCTATTCTCTACCTCCATACTCGGATATATGCCTGTGGATCCTTTCCTGGAAAAGAAATAGTTGTGGCTTGGTCTCCTGGGAATGGTTTGGCTTGGGGGGAAGGGACTCTTCCACTGAATGTCTATAAAATCACCTCTTCTGGGCAAGAGAGCCTTCATTATTGGATGCAGGATGTGTATTATGGGAGTTGAAGCATAATTAATGAGGAAGAAACAACATGGAGGAGGAGGTGAAAGGTTTCTGCCTTTCTGAAATTCAGGCTTGAGGAAGAATTATTCAACTTTGGCAATCGGGAGAAGCAGTATATTATGTTTAGTAGGCAGAGCCTGGGAGTGCTATCTCTGCTGTTTATTGACCTTGGGCAACTCACTTCTCTTATGTTTAGTTTCTTCTTTTGTAAAATGGTGGGGAATGGGGGGGGGGGTTGGACTGGATGGTCTTTGGCCATTTAGGTCCTTTCTAGCTCTGACATTCTAAGACTTATCCTGTGGACTGAGGCGACAAGGCTTTTGCTCAGCCTATAAACTAGATACAGGCTTTTACAGGCAATAGAGATGCCGTTGTACTGGGTGGGAAGCCATTGGCAGGAAGGCTTGGGTAGCAGGAATGGAAGTCACTGAATCCTAGAAGGAGCAGATCTGGAGGGGGGTCTGTGCTAGGTAGTGTCAGCACCCGGGCAGCAGGACCCAGCTTTTCTAAGTTCATTTTCTAGCCTGCTTTCCCCTCATCAATTGGCCCAGTGTCTTTATTGCTGCTTCTTGGGTTTCTTTTCTGAACCATTCCATTCTCAGAGTACTCTCAGTCTTACTCTAGGCCCAAATGGTGCCAAAGGGCCTTGCTGTGTCAGACTAGATGGACAAGCCCAGTTGAAAGTGACTCCCATGCACAGAGTGAATGGAGATAATGAGCTCATTCCTGGGAGCCCAGCCTAGTCACAGGCCAATGTATAAGTTCATTCAGTTCCTGAAGAATTAGGCTATCTCTGTGACTTCTTAACTATGGTCAAGACACTTTGGGTGAGAAGAAACTTCGAGAACACCTTTTTAAAAAGTTTTTAGAACAGAGGTAGGGTGTAACCAATGTAGGAATGTCCAAAGATGTCTCCAGTCTCTAAAGTTCCCTCATTTTGGAGATGATTAGGCCAGACTCTTCCTTTAATCCCCCATCCTCTTCTAAGGCAGGATGCTAATAGGGTTATCCTCTTTTATCCACCCCTTTTCTCCCATATTGCTATTCCCACTCACTCTGGCCTTGCTTCCCAGCTTAGCTCATGGTCTGAGGGAGCTAGTCTAGACTGTCCTCTTTAAGGGAGTTTTTGTCTTTGGGTGGGGTGAGCAGGAAAGGCTGTCAGAGCAAGACCAAATAGACACCTAGTCCTCAGGGAACTCAGTTTAGGGACATAGGAGGAGCAAACTCAGGCCTTAATCTTAGTGAGTTTATTGTTTGGGTCACTTCACATGGAATAGGGAGGTAGGAACCAGATAAAGTAGTATACTATGAAGGTTGAAAAGCCCTCTCCCACTTCTCCTCATCTCTGAGGATTGAGCTCAGCTCTAGTCTACCTATCCAACTCTTCTTCCTGCTTGAACCTGAGTTGCATGGGGCCTTGTGATCCAGTGCACCTATTTCTAGTTGACTTATTCCTTGGGGACCCTTGTGGCAGAAGGAAACTACTGAAAAGGGCTGAAAGCTCAGTTGGCCAAGCTCCTGGTGCCAAAAGAACACCTGAGAAGTGGGATTGGGGATTTGGGGACATGGGGTGGGGGAGGGAAGCAGGCATGAGTGAGGGTGGAATAATTATTGGAATTGGTTTAGGATGAATTACCCTGGTTCAGGCAAGTAGAGGCACAATCTGCAGGTGAAAGGAAAGGATGTGACCTGCTGTGCTTTATTCTGCAATCCCTTTTTTGTGTTACAATGTGTGTGTGTGGTGGGGAGTGCTGCTGTCCAGCCTTTGAGGGGAATGGGACCAAGCAATCTGAGTCAATATATAGTCCATGGATCTGATTTACAATCTGAGTTCAATAACAATCCTCCCAACCCCTATTGACTTCTTACATCTTTCCCTAGCCTGCCCCCAAAAAAGCCAGGAAAAGAGATCTTGGGGGAACTTTGAAGAACAGGCAGGAAATCTTCAGGGCAGTCTTTTCTGGGCTCCCAGGAGGGAGTTTATTGGAGTTGGAGGACCGGAAGCCCCATTTAGAGAAGTCAGAATGGAGGGGGTTGGGTTGAGACTGTATTGATGAAAAGACGAATCACCCCAGGGGAACATTTGTCCTTTTTTCTTCCACTGTTATGTCCTATGATCTTCTCTGTGGTCTGGTTCTCCTACAGTTCTAAGTCTATAGTTTAGATGCATTTACACAATGAAGAAGACCAGCCATGGGAATGGGAGGGAGATTAAGTACTTAACCCTATCTCATAGATCCAAATGGGACCTTTGAGATCATCCATTCAAATTCCTTCATTTAAAAAAAAATACTGATATCTTCTGTTTTTACATCAGTCATTTCTGCACATAATCCTCCCCCCCCCAAAAAAATTGAACTCTCTTTTGTAACAAAAAGAGTTAAAAACAACTGGAAGGCAGCTGGTCCAGTGGAAAGGGTGGTTTTGGAATAAAGGACCCAAGTTCAAGTCCTGGCTTTGCCATTTACTAACCTCTTTGAACTTTTTTCAACTATAATATCATGGGGTTGAACTAGATGACCTTAAACTTCCAATTCTAAAGTATAATAGGTCTGACTTGTTCCTGGGACGATGTCGGCAACAATTTTTTCCTTGTAGTTACCTACCTCTCTGACAAGAGAGGGGAGATACATTTCCTTATTTGTTGTTCTCTAGGATGATTATTGGTGGGGTTTTTTTTTAACAGTTTTATTCATGGGTTTTGTTTTTACAGACATTTACAGATTCCTCCTACTTCATGAGAGGTCTCTTGTAACAAGGCAGTGATCTCATCTAAAGCGCATGTGACGTTTTACATCAGCAGCACCTCTCCCACCTCTATTTTTTTAAATTAACGAATTTATTTTCTTATTGTCCCACCACCCCATTAGGAAAGGAACTTTATCTGGTTCCTACCTCCCTATTCCATGTGAAGTGACCCAAACAATGAACTCACTAAGATTAAGGCCTGAGTTTGCTCCTCCTATGTCCCTAAACTGAGTTCCCTGAGGACTAGGTGTCTATTTGGTCTTGCTCTGACAGCCTTTCCTGCTCACCCCACCCAAAGACAAAAACTTTCTTAAAGGAGACAGTTTAGAGTAGCTCCCTCAGACCATGAGCTAAGCTGGGAAGGGAGGAGAGAGCAAGGCCAGAGTGAGTGGGAATAGCAATATGGGAGAAAAGGGGTGGATAAAAGAGGATAACCCTATTAGCATCCTGCCTTAGAAGAGGATGGGGGATTAAAGGAAGAGTCTGGCCCAATCATCTCCAAAGTGAGGGAACTTTAGAGATTGGAAAATAAAAAAAATAAAAACAAAAGAAAATAAAAACAAATTTCTCATACTAAATATGCATAGTTAAAACAAATTCCCTCAATGGTTATATACACAAACACATAAAAAATAGCATGTGTCATTATTGGTACCCTCTGTAATCATGGTCATTATGTTAATACGATAATACGATAATAATACATGGTCATTGTATTAATCATGGTTTTTTATCACTTTCAAAGTTGTTTGTCTTTACAATGTCATTGTTATTGTATAAATTGTTCCCCTGGTTCTGCTCATTTTATTCTCCATCAGTTTATAAAAGTCTTCAAAATTATTCATTTTTATAATATTGATGTTATGCTATAAATTGTTCTTCTGATCCTGCTTGTTTTACTATGCATCAGAATGTACTAGTGTCCAGTAGACACAAAGACCTTAGCTATTGGGTAAGGACTTGCTCTTTGACAAAAATGCTGGGAAAATTGAACTGCATTATGGAAGAAATTAGATTAAGACCAATATCTCACACATTACACACAAAAAAGCTCCAAACAGAGCTAAATATAAAAGATTATATCATAAACAAATTAGAGAAATATGAAAAACATTGCATATCAGATTTATGGAGAGGAGAAAAGTTCATGACCAAACAAGGAATAGAGAGAAGCACAGAAGATAAAAAGGATTAATTTTAATTATATCAAATTAAAACTTTTGCACAAATATAATAAAGCTAAGATTAAAAGGGAAACAATTAACTGGGGAAAATACTTATAGCAAGTTTCTGTCATAAAGGTTTTGTATCTAATACATATAAAGAACTGATTCAAATTTATAAGAAAAAGTGCCATTCTCCAGTCAATAAATAGTCTAAGTATTTGAACAGGCACTTCTCAAGGGAAGAAACCCAGGTTATCTATAGCCATATGAAAAAAAAATCTCCAAATTACTAATAATTAGAGAAATATAAATTAAAGCAATTCTGATATTTCATCTTTTGCCCATCAGTGGGAAAGATGACAAAAAAGGAAAATGACAAATGTTGAGGTACAGCCATTGCGGAAAGTAATTTGGAATTATATGCAAAAAAGTTACTAAACAGTACATGCCCTTTGACCAAACTATACCACTGCTAAGTCTATACTTATATACAGAAATATCTATAGTATCTCTTTTTGTGATGGTAAGAAACTAGAGGGATGTCCATCAATAGAGGAATAATTGAACAAGTTGTGGCATATTAATATGATGAAATACTATTATGCTGTAAAAATAAGGAAATAGATGATTTCAAAAAGACATGGAAAAACTTATCTGAATAGATGGCAGAGTGAAGTAAGCAGAACTATTAATGATTTCTTAATTGCTTTAGAGCTCTGGTTCCTTGTAGAGTTCTTTTTCATTTATATTGTTATAGCTTCATATATTGTTCTTGGGCTTGTTAGTTTTTCTTTTTTTTTTTCTTTTTGCTGAGGCAATCGGGGTTAAGTGACTTGCTCAGGGTCACACTATTAGTAAGTTTCAAGTGTCTGAGGCTGGATTTGAACTCAGTTTCTCCTGACTCCAAAGGCCACAGCTCTATCCATCGTGCCACCTAGCTGTCCCAGGCTTGTTAATTTCACTCTTCACCAATTCATTCTAGTTTTCCCATACTGTATTTCACCATATAAATTGTCACCACCGCATAATCATCGCACCTTTTTTTTTTAGTCCAAAAATTGGTTTATAACCTTCTATTGCGTAATGGTTGCATGGTATAATTCTGTTCATCACATGGCTTAAAAGGTAAACAGAGCAGTAATGTATTCACCAGTGGCACATGGATATGCATTTATCTCTTGTGTGTTGCGAGCCTAGAAATTTTAGTGCGCCTGTGTTGTCAGTATATTTCCGAAAGCCAACTTACGTGGTTTGCTTAGAGCGCTGCAGTACTAGTGGTATTGTCACTCAACCCAATGAAGAGCCATAAGTGCAAGGGGACCGGGCGGGAGGGCGAAGCAGCCATGAGTGAGTCACATTATATGGTAAGACTTGCATCTTCTTGTGCTAGCTAACCTGTGCAATTCATCTGCCAGTGATGCAGTTAATTTATTTTTTTTTGCAAAAAGCTTCACATAAAAGCTTCACACCCAACATTTTTTGCAAAAATGGCATAAAATCAGCGACAATTATGCGATGAGATTCGGTATTCCTCATATTGGTCATTTCTTACTGCATAATAATATTCTATTACATTCCTGTTCCACAGTTTGTCATCCTCCCGATTAATGGACATCCATTTACAATTCTTTCTACCACAGGAAGTACTACAATGAATATTATAGTTCAGTCTTCTTATCTTATAGATGAGGAAACTGAGGCCAAGAGAAGGAAAGTGGCTTACCTAAGGACACGTGGGTAAAAAGTAACAACAACAACAACAATAATAAAAATAATAGCTAGCAACACACCCTTTTCCAACACCCCTGCCGTAAAGAAAATAGCTAGCATTTATATAGTACTTTAAGATTGGCAAAACACTTTATAAATATTATTTCATTTGATCTTCACAACAATCCTGGGAAGTATATATTATTATTCTCATCCTCATTTTACAGATTAGGAAACTGAGGCAGACGATGATTAAGTGACTTGCCAAGATTCATACAGCAAATAAATGTCTAGACTGGATTTGAACTCAGGTCTCTCCTGACTCCAGGTCCAATGCTATATTTACTGTGCTATCTAACTGTCCCAAATTAGGTTAGAATTCATATCCTGACTCCAAATCTAACCCTTTCCCCACTTCTTAGTGCTTTCAATCACAGCAGCCCTGTGAGGTCACTAGTACACATTTTTATGGTCCTGCCATACTGGCCCACCTCATGTAAGCTCCATCACCTATCCTATCCCCATTCCCTTGCTAGCTGTCTCCCCTGCCTAAAATACTCTCCCTCCTCACCTTGGCCTCCTGGAAGTCCTGGCCTCCTTCAAGAATAATCTCAAATACTATTTTTCACAAGAGATCTTCCCAGCCTTTTCCTCCCATCCCCACGTGCTAGCGCCTTCCCCTCTGAGGCTACCTTGTATCCATTTTGTATGTATCTCATATAAAACTATTCATGCTGTCTTCCTCATCGCAATGTCAGCTTCCCAAGGGTAGGGATCGCGCTTCTTTCCCTTGTAATGCCTGGATTTAGCCCAGTGCCTGATACGTTGTAAGTGCTCAGTGAATGCTTGGTGTTGGGTGAATGAGGAAGGTCAGGGTCAGAAAAGGGAAGGACCTTGCCTGGAGTCACACAACTTCAACAGTAGAACTGGGATTCAAACCCAGGTCTTCTATTGACTCCCAAGTACCCTGCTCTTTCCACTGTACCACACACAGTGCATCCTTAAAGTTAGACAGCAGCTAATTCCACTCTCCCCAGTCCCCCAACCTTGCAATATGCCCCACACAAGGTTCCTCAGCTCATTTGGGTGTTCACAAATTTCTGTTCCACTCAGTGACTGCTAAGACCTAGTGTGATCTGAGGGGCTAGGCGAGTAATGGGCCTGGACCAATCCAGGGCAGGTACATTAGGGGCTTGGCAGTCAGCTGACCCTATTTTCTCTCCAGTGTCCATCCTGCCCCGGGCTCTCAATTTGATGATGAACTTTATGGTATGCTGGCGCCACCTGGGGGACTTGGAGGAGAATGTCCTTTTTGCTCAGGGTTCCAGGAGACGCCATTCATTCCCTTTCCGGGAGAATGGGATTGTGGGGAGAGAGTACTTGTCCTGTGAGTCCTAAAGGCCTCAGTCGAAAGTGGAAGATAGGCCTGGAGAGCTGATTGAGAAGGTGAAGAGGCAAACACTTCAGTCCCTGCTGGGTTGGCCCTGGGGCTGGGCTCAGGCACGTAGACTTTGCTTAGTGGGATTTGTGGTTAACTATTAAAAAAAAAAAAAAAAGTAATACTTCCTAAAAGAGGAGGCCCCCAGCCACCAATCAAGAGAGAAGGAGCATTGTGGTTTTCCCTTGGGGTTGTTACTATCCCAAGCTCTTGTATTTATTTGAGCTGCAGTTTGAGGAACTTGCTGGTTTTTTCCTTTTCCTCTAGCCCAGCGTATGTAAACTGGTTCTTAGAGCTTGTTGCCTTACACTGATCGTCACAGACCAGGCCAGCCTTGCTCATTTGCCCCTGTGTGGTATAAACTTAAGAGACCCCCTGCCAAAAAAAACAAACAAACAAAAAACCCCCAAACCAAAACAACTCTCTTTCCTTCTTCCCCACAAAGAAAAATAATTCCACCATTACAGCTACTTTCCCCTAGGTTGAACATTACCCTAGCTCAGACTGTCTTTTAAAATGTAAACGCCACTGGAATCATAGAATTTAGAGATGAAAGAAATTTTAAGAATCATCTACTCTAATCCCCTAATTTACCAAATGGGGAAATTGAGATGTGGAGAGGTGAGGGGACTTGTCCACTGTCTCATTTGTAGGAGATTCAGAATTTGACCTCAAGTCCTTTGACTTCAAATTTGGTATTCTTTCAACTCCTTCCTACCTCAAGGTAAGTGAGTTTATATGAGCCAGGCAGGATGGCACTGGAAGAAGGCTCTGAGAATGTGTAGAAAGAACAGGGAACAGTAGACAAAATTTTGGATTTCATGATATCCTGATTATAGGACATCACTTTCTTTTCTTTCTTTTTTTAAAAATATATTTTATTTCCCCCCAATTACACATTAAAAACACTTTTTAAAAACTTTTTTTAAGTTCTGAGTTCCAAATTCTAACCCTTCCTCCGTCTTTCCCCTCCCCTTTTACTTTCTCAATCAACTCTCCAGGGCTATCTTCCACTTTAAACTGCATGCTTCAGTCTGTAATCAAACAATATCAGTTCTTTCTCTGGAGGCGGATAGTATGCTTCATCATTAGTCTTTTGGGATTTTCTTGGATCATTGTATTGCTGAGAATAGCTAAATCATTTGAAGTTCTTCATTGAACAGTGTTGTTGTTATTGTGTACAACATTCTGGTTCTGTCCACTTCACTATGCATCAGATCATGTAAGTCTTTCCAGGTTTTTCTGAAGTCAGCCTGCTTGTCATTTCTTATAGCACAATAGTATTTCATCACAATCATATACCACAGCTTGTTCAGCCATTCTCCAATTGATGGGCATCCCCTCAATTTCCAATTCTTGGCCACCGCAGAAAGAGCTGCTATCAATATTTTTGTACAGATAAGTAGGCATCTCTTTCTCTTTCAAGTGAGACAATGATGCTGGCAGTTCCTGAAGGAGGGAGTTATGGTGGTTCCTTATACCTGACGAAATCACCACCATCCTTCCCTCACCCAAGTTCAGAGCCTTAGAGTCCTCTTAGACTCCTTCCTTTTCCTCATTCACATATCCAATTACCAAGTCTTGTTGGTACTTGTTGTCCCCTTCTTTCACATAGCCACCACCTTAGATCCTGTACTAGCCCAGAATATTATCTTAGCCATCTAATTGGTTTCCTGAACCTTGAGTAACTCCTTTCTTCAATATATCCCCCACACAGCTGCTACAGTGATTTTCCTAAAGTCTGGGTCTGAACATGTCACTCCCTCAGAGAAGCTCTAATAGGTCCCTGTTGGCTCTAAGATCAAATGCAAACACCTCTGTTTGATATTGTGAAGGCTTCTCAACCTGACTCCAATTAACATTTCCATGCTTATCATATATTAAATCTCCATCTAGTCTGCAATCCAGTCAAACAAGCCTTCTTGCTGTTCCTCATACACAACATTCCATCTCCTGCCCCTGTTACCTTTGCACAAACTGTCTTCCATGCTTAGTTAAAATGGTCTCCTTCATCACTTTTTCTTAATTCTCTTCAAAGATCGACTTAACAATTCCTTCTACGTAAAACTTTTTCTGATCCCCCTAGGTGTTAGTTTCTCTCTCCAAAAATGTCCCTGTATTTATTTTATATGTTCTTATATGTACTTTGTATATGATTATATGAGCACATATGGCTCTCCCTATAAATTATAAGGTCCTTGAAGGCAGGAGTCATTTCATTTGTGTCTGTATACCTGGCACAGTCCCTGACATTTAATAAATGCTTATTGATTGTTTGATGAAAATAAAGTCAGAGAGAGCAGTTAGGTGGCACAGTGGATAGAGCATCAGCCCTGGAGTCAGGAGGAACCGAGTTCATATTTGATCTCAATCATTTACTAGCTGTGTGACCCTGGGCAAGTCACTTAACCTCAATTGCCTACAGAAAAGAAAGAAAAAGAAAATGAAGTTAGAGTTCAGAACCCTGATTCTTCCTTCCCAGAGGACTTTTGATCTTAACCTCCTCTCTTTCGACCTCTTGCTTATAGGCCTTTTCAAGAATTCAGGATATTTAAGATTACCAATAATTCTATGGAAGTTTCATGAGAGTATCCAAAAGTCATTGGTAGGGTCTCATTGGCATGGGTAAAGTTAGACTCTAAAAGACTCCACGTGGATTTGATAAAGATTGGGTCTCCCTGGGACCCTATTTATTACATCAGACCAAGGACATTTTCTCATCTTTAATCAGAAACTCTACAGTCAATACATTGATTTTGTGTAGATAGGCATGGATGCCGGCAAACAACAGCATCCATTTGAGAAATCAAATTGTGGGCCACAACACAAGAGACCACAGAGGTCATCTAGTCCAACTCCCATATTTTAAAGATGAAGAACCTAAAGTCCAGAGAAGTCAAGGGACTTGTCCAAAGTCACACAGGTAGTAAATGATGGAGCCGATATTCAAACTTAAGTCCCTTGACCCCAACTCCAGTAAATCAACAGGTAATTGGGTGGAGAGGGGCAAACCTTCTCTAGGCTGCCTACCAAGACTGTCTGATATTCCAACATTAGCCATTCTGTCCTGTTAATAAGACAATGAGAGAGGTATTGTGAAGTATTGAGGAGAGAGCAGAACTCAGAGCCATGAAAACCTGGGTACACCTCTGGCATAGTTTGGGTAAGTCACTTAACTTCTCAGTGAATCAGACAATTCGTGGGGGCAAGGTGGTACAATGGATAGAGCACCAGTCCTGGAGTCAGAAAGATCTGAGTTCAAATATGGCCTCAGATACTTATTAGCTTTGTAACCGTGGGCAAGTCACTTAACCTCAATTGCCTCCAAATACCACTCCCCCCCCCCCCCCCCCCCCCCCCCCCCAAAAAAAAAAAAAAAAATAACAACAACAACCCAATTAGCTTTCTGGAAACAGGAACTTCAGAGCCAGTATCAGCTGTCAGAGCCTTAAAGTCCTCTTAGACTTTTCCTTTCTTCCGAACAGTTTATGAGAGGAGGCTTGGGCCAGCATATAGAACTTTTGATGGCAAGGAGGGAATATCAGTATCCCTGGCTGGAGGGGATACTAGCCCCATGGCAGCTATTGTCAGCCCTGGGAAGTGTTGGATATCAGGAAGATGGGGGCTAAACAAGGGGAGAATGGTTGACCTGGAAAACAGCCTTCTTGAAGAAACCTTGTGTGTGTGTGTGTGTGTGTGTGTGTGTGTGTGTGTGTGTGTGTGTAGGTGCTGGGAGAGGCAAATCTTGTTCAGTATAACTTCCTATTGTTTTCTGGGATGCCATCCTTCCAGCTCCTCCTTCCCATGTAGTCGGTCCTCATACCACCTCATCCCCACCCCCTTTCTAATCATCTGCATTCTTTCTCTGGAGCTTGCCAGGCCTATTCCCCTTTCCTTTTTTAGGGTGTTTTGAAACCGGCAATGTTTTTGTTAGTACTGCCCTTCTAAGCCCTGAGCATAAGTGATTTGGACAATAATTATCCAATCTAGAGTCCAAAGCCTTTTTCCTTGACATAAGGGAAAACTTTTCCACAATCAGAGATGGCCCAAAGTGGAATGGGCTGCCATGGGAGGTCATATGTTTCCATTACTACACTGGACATATTCAAGCAAAGGCTGAATGACCATTTGTTAGGGATATGGCAGAACAAATTTCTAGTTGATTGTGAACAGGACTGGATAAAGTCTGGGTTGTTTTTTGTTTGTTTGTTTGTTTTTTCCAGATCTGAGATCCTGAGATTCTCTGGACCTCCATTGCTTTCCAGTCCTGAACTCCAAATTTAAAGAAAGGTAAATTGTTAGCATAGTAGTTTGCACCATTGAGGTCTCAAGGCCCAGTGAGGGAAAGGGATTTGCTCAATGTCACACAGTGTCTAGACTAGACCCCAGCTCCTAGGCCAGCACAATCTCTCCCACCTCCCCCAAAGGAGAATCCAATATTTCCCATCAAGTTCACCCGTCCATGACAAAGATAGGATTTCCTGGTGGGGTGTGCTTTGTGTAGCAGATCCTGCCCTGGACACTGAACCCTGGGTTCCAGAGTCCTCCTCTCTCTATTCTCTCGGGAAGTTTTTTTTGATGTTATGCCTGGTTCATTTGTAGCTTCTCCTCCTTCTGTTAGACACTAATATATCCATTAAAGGAGATGAGCTTGGATAGTGCAGTTGGAAGCCTGGAAGGGGTGGGGTGGGGTGGAGGGCAGGGCGGAGAGGAGAGGGAGCGGTAAGGCCCACCAGGGGGTGGCGCCAAAGACCTAGCTATGTAGCAAGGATGGAGGGAAGGGTGGGGCCCTACCACTGGGGCCGGAAGCCTGCTGGACCAGGGCGGAGGAGTCAGAAGAAAGCCAGGAAAACAGACCAAGAGCTGCAGGGTTGTGGGATTCGGGACTGAAACGTACTTTAGATGCTACCTGGTCCAATTCTTGTCTTTTTATAGTTGAGGACACTGAAGCCCAATCAGTCAGTCAATGGCAGAGCTGAGAATCTGACCTATCTATTGTAAACTGGGAGGTCGCTACAGTGTTTCCTCATAGGCTCTCCAAGTTGGCATTCAGGATTTTTGTCTCTGATCTTTTTCATTGGGATTGCCTTCTTTCTGAGAGAAACATGAACAGCAACAACAGTAGCTAGCCTTTATATAGCTCTTTAAGGTTTACAAAGAACTTTCTAAATATCTCATTTGATCCTCACAACAGCCTTGGGAGATGGGTGATATTATTACCCTCATTTCACCGATAAGGAAACTGAAGCAAATAAAGGTTAAATGACTTGCACAGGGTCACACAGCTAGTAAGTGTCTGAGGCCAGAGTTATACTCAGGTCTTCCTGGCTTCAGGTCCAGCACTCTATCTATCTCAAAGCCACCTAGCTGCTGAGCCAGCTGAAAATAAGAAGGTGACAGGAATTAGAAAGGTAGGGCACATTAGGTAGGACTCAGATGTCTAGGCAGACTACTCCATTTTTCTAATGGCAAATATCAGGCTGGTTTCTCCATTTCCCAACCCCAATCCTCATAGGGATCCTTGATAGTTTACCCATTACTTTGAGCCTCTGACTTACAGAACCCTGAATGGGGTAGGCAGAGGCTATAAGCCCCCAGTCAGGACCTTGAGTAATTTCTTTTTTTTAATGTATATATTTTTTTATTTTTAGTTTTCGGCATTTACTTCCACAAGATTTTGAGTTCCAAATTTTCACCCTATCTCACCCCTCCCCCCACCCCAAGATGGCATTCTGAATACCCCTTCCCCTAGTATACTTCCCTGCTATCTCTCCCCCCCTTCGCCTTCTATTTTCCTGTAGGGCAGGATAGGTTTCTGTACCCCATTTCCTGTATTTCTTATTTCCCAGTTGCATGTGAAAACATTTTTTTTAAACATGTGTTTTTTAAACTTTGGGTTCCAAATTTTCTCCCTTCCTCCCTCACCACCCACCCTCATTGAAAAGGCAAGCAACTCAATATAGGCTATACATGTGTGGTTATGCAGAACACTTCCATAGTAGACATGCTGTGAAAAGCTAACTCTATTTCCCTTAATCCTATCCCGCCCCCCCCATTTATTCTATTCTTTCTTTTGACCCTGTCCCTCCTCAGAAGCATTTGCTTCTGATTACCCCCTTTCCCAATCTGCCCTCCTCTCTATCATCCCCCTACTCTCTTGTCCCCTTCTCCTCCTATTTTCCTGTAGGGTAAGACAGATTTCCATACCCAATTGAGTGTATATGTTATACCCTCCTTAAGTCAAATCCTATGAGAATAAGATTCACTCATTTCCTCTCACCTTCCTCCAGTTCCCCTCCACTGTAAGAGCCTTTTCTTTTCTGTTTTTTTTTGTGAGATAATTTACTCTGTTCTACCTCTCCCTTTCTCCTTCTCCTAGTATAATCCTCTCTCACCCCTTAATTTTATTCTCCGGATATGACCCCTTCATCTTCAACTCTCCCTGTGCCCTCTATCTATCTATCTATATCTATATATATGTACATATAATTTTTTTCCCTCCAACTACCCTAATACTGACAAAGGTCTCATGAGTTACAAATACCATCTTTCCATGCAGGAATGTAAACAGTTCAACCTTAATAAGTCTCTTATGATTTCTCTTTCCTGTTTACCTCTTCATGTTCCACTTGAGTCTTGTATTTGAAAATCAAATTTTCTATTCAGCTCTGGTCTTTTCATCAAGAATGCTTGAAAGTCCTCTATTTCACTGAATGAACATTTTTTCCCCTGAAGAATTATACTCAGTTTTGCTGGGTAGGTGATTCTTGGTTGTAATCCTATCTCCTTTGCCCTCTGGAATATTATATTCCATGCCCTGCGGTCCCTTAATGTAGAAGCAGCTAAATCTTGTGTTATCCTGGTTGTGTTTCCATAATACTCGAATCATTTCTTTCTGGCTGCTTGTAATATTTTCTCCTTGACCTGGGAACTCTGGAATTTGGCTACAATATTCCTAGGAGTTTTTCTTTGGGGATCTCTTTCAGGAGGAGATCAGTGGATTCTTTCAATTTCTATTTTGCCCTCTGGTTCTAAAATATCAGGGCAGTTTTCCTGGATAATTTCTTGAAAGATGATGTCTAAGCTCTTTTTTTGATCATGGCTTTCAGATAGTCCAATAATTTTTAAATTCTCTCTCCTGGATCTATTTTCCAGGTCAGTCGTTTTTCCAATGAGATATTTCACATTGTTTTCTAATTTTTCATTCTTTTGGATTTGTTTTACAGTGTCTTGATTTCTCATAAAGTCACTAGCTTCCAATTGCTCTATTCTAATTTTTAAGGAAGTATTTTCTTCAGTAATCTTTTGGACTTCCTTTTCCATTTGGCCAATTTTGCTCTTTAGGGCATTCTTTTCTTCATTGGCTTTTTGGACCTCTTTTGCCATTTGGGTTAGGTTATTTTTTAAGGTGTTATTTTCTTCAGTATTTTTTTGGGTCTCCTTTAGCAAGCTGTTAACTTGCTTTTCATGATTTTCTTGCATCACTCTTATTTCTCTTCCCAGTTTTTCCTCTACTTCTCTTACTTGCTTCTCAAAATCCCTTTTGAGCTCTTCCAAGGCCTGGGACTGATTCATATTCTTCTTGGAGGCTTTGGATGTAGGAGCTTTGGCTTTGTTGTCTTCTTCTGGTTGTATGTTTTGATCTTCTTTGTCACCAAAGTAAGATAATATAGTCTGACTCTTTCTGCGCTGCTTGCTCATGATCCCAACCAATTACTTGAGTTTTAAACTCTTTGTTAAGGTAACAGTCTGTTTTTAATGTGGAGAATGTACTGTCCCAAGCTTTGGGGGTTTGTACAGATGTTTTCAGAGATACTTCTAGGGACCTGAAAAGTGTCAGTTCTTCCAAGGTGCTATGATAAGGGGTGAGGTGTTTCCTCTCCACTGCTACAACAAGCTCCACTGCACCAGCGCTCCTCCTCGCCCCAGGACCGCCCCTCAGAACTGTTACCCAGATCCAAGCACGGGCAAAGCAAGAGATTCCTGCCTCAGCCCTGGCAAAGAGATCCTTGAAATCCCCCTCTGATCAGCCACTTGATACCCCTCAGTCTGTGGGCTGGAAGCTCAGAAGCCAGCCGCTGCCCTCGGGGTGGCTGAGATCTAGCTTCTTCTCTCACCGCAGTAACAGACTTTTCCCACTGACCTTCTAAGTTGTCTTTGGCATTCGTGGGTTGAGAAGTCCGGAAACCGCCACAGCTGCCCGTGATTCAGTCCTCTGAGGCCTGTTCCAGGGTCGCTGCAGCCTGCATGCCCATGCCTAACTGTGCTCCTCTCCCAGCCTGGCGTGATATACCTTTCCCATCAGCCATCCAGGTTGTCTTGGACTGGAAATTTATTTTACTCTGTTTTTTTTTTGTGGGTTCTGCTACATCATAATTTGTTTAGAGCCATTTTTTGTAGGTATTTGGAGGGGTTTGGGGGAGAGCTCTAGCAAGTCACTGCTTTCCCTCTGCCGTCTTGGCTCCACCCCCCTTGAGTAATTTCTTAATCAAAACTGCATAAAATATGACACATAGTAGTGTCAATGGAGCAAATGAATGAACAAATGAATGACTGAATGAATGAAATCTAGAGTTCTTAGTGAAACTGAGTGCATCTTTAGAAGACTGAAAGATTTTTTTCTCTCCTGCAGGAGATGCTATCATGAGAAGTAGTGCGAAGTTCTGGTTCATAGGGTGAGTGGAGGACAGGTTGGAATGGAGAAAGACAAAAGACATAAGGCAAGGGAGACCTAGAAGGCTAGTCTAGGCAAAAGGTAATGAGGGCTTATGTCAGAGGAAAGAAACTGACCTATTTGAGAGATGTTGTGAAGGTAGAAATGACAAGATTTGATCCTTTGACTATCAGTCTTTGAAGCAGCTTTTCCATATGTGGAACAAACTCAGAGGGATTTTCTTCCTCTGGCTGGAAATGGCAAATAGGCTTGCTTCCCAGACTTGGATTTGCCAAATTTCCTTTTTCTAATATTATATAAACTGTTTGAAAAATAGGTAAAGGGGTAGTCCTACCAAATTTCTGCTATGATACAAATATGATCTTGATACCTAAACCAGGGAGAGTCAAAACAGAGAAAGAAAACTATAGACCAATTTCTCTAATGGATATTGAAGCAAAATTTCAAATAAAATATTAGCAAGAAAATTACAACAGTGTATCACAAAGATTGTACGCTATGGCCAGGCTGAATTTATACCATGAATGCAAGGCTAGTGCAGTATTAGATAGGGCAGGTGAAAGATGAAATGACTGAGGAAACAAAGATTCTATCTCCTAAGCACATTGATTTATTAAGCAATCCGTTCCAATTGCTCAACAGAGTGGGACTAGATCTCCTCAACTTAGGCCTAGACTCTGAATATAGGGGTAGACAGACTTTTATACATTATAAACAATTACTCAAATAAAGCTAATTAGTTAAAAAGAATACAGTATTAAGTAATCTGATTTCTAATTAGATGAAAGATTAGGGATTTTCCAAGTTGGGAAGAGGAGAGCAAACAGGTGCAATTCCCTGAATTCAGAAAAAGAGGCATCTAATTCCTCCCAAGTGTCCGTGAGCATGGAAACAACTTATTGATCAATATGTGGCCAGTTTTCAAATAAGACCTATGGGTTGCTTGGATGTACAATTGTGAGAAAACTCTTTGTATCGTTTGGATTGGACTTAGTTTCTGGTCAGCACAACCTAGGTCCTTGGTAAAGGGTCTCGAAGCAGCAGGGAGAGGTGGCCTAGTTTCACAGCCATGCAGGGCTGGGTTCAAACAATGCGATAAAGTTTTCTCCCAGTTCCCACAATTGAATGAAGTTTTCGCACAAGACAGAAATTGGACTAGATTCACAATTGAATAGAAGCTAAGCTAGCTCCAGAATTGAGTCACAAAATAGAGTCAGTGTGGTTCACTCAGTTCCCACAATTAACCACTTGCTGTCTTATTCTCCTCAACTCCTTCATAAGAAAACTATAACTAACCATATCAATAACAAAAAATAAAAATCATGTGATTATTTTAGTAGATACAGAAAAAGCTTTTGATAAAATACAACACTTATTCCTGTTTGAAAAAAAAAAGAAACACACTAGAAAGTACAGGAATAAATGGAGTTTTTCTTAAAATGATATCCATTACTTAAATTGGGAATAAACTAGAAGACTTTTTAGTAAGATTAGGGGTGAAGCAAGGTTCACCATTTTCACCATTACTATTCAACATTGGAATGGAAATGTTAGCTCTAGCATTAAGACAAGAAATTGAAGGAATAAATACAGCCAGAGAAGAAATAAAACTATCATTTTCTTTTTTCTTTCTTTCTTTCTTTCTTCTTTTTTTTTTTTTGCAGATGATATGATGGTTTATATAGAGAACCTTAGAGATTCAACTAAAAAACTAGTCAAACAATGAACAACTTCAGCAAAAGTTCAGGATATAAAATAAACCCACCCAAATCATCAACATTTCTGTATATTACCAACAATAGAAAGAGAAATTCCATTTAAAATAACTTCAGACAATATAAAAATACTTGGGAATTTACCTGCCAATGTACACACAGAAACTATATGAACACAATTATATACAAAGACAGATCTAAATAATTGGAGAAATATTGATTGCTCATGGATAGGCCGAACCAGTATAACAAAAATGACAATACTATCTCAATTAATTTACTTATTCAGTGCCATACCAGCAGTACCAGATCTCAAACTCCACTACAAAGCTGTAATCCTCAAAACAATTTGGTACTGAATAAGAAGTAGAATAGTTGATCAATGGAATAGATTAAGTGCAAAATATACGGATGTGAATGAACACAGTAACTTATTGTTGTTTAGTCATTTTGACTCTTTGTGACTCTGTCAATACTGTCCATGGGGTTTTCTTGGCAAAGATACTGGAGTGGTTTATCATTTCCTTCTCCAGGGGATTAAAGCAAAGAGAGGTTAAGTGACCTGCCCAGGGTCATACAGCTAGTAAGTGTCCAAGGCTAGATTTGAACTCAGGTCTTCCTGACTCCAGGCTCAGCACTCTATCCACTGAGCAAAGTAACCCAAACATCCCACCTACTGGGGCAAGAACTTGCTATTCACAAAACTGCTGGGAAACCTGGAAAGTAGTCTGCCAAATTGCCTCTAATCTTTGTAAGATTCCAATACTGTGACCTTGGGCTTTGGTGTTTTCAGGGCCTATGAGGTAGTTTTCTCTCTTCTTCCATATCAATCCCTTGTCTCTCCTATGGCACTTCAGTAGCATGCCCCACCGAAGGACTTAAATGGCCCCATCCCAGAGGGAATTAAGATTCCCTGAGAAAATGCGCAATTACCCAGAGAGACTTCTTTCAATTGGTGCTGGCAGGCTTCCAGTTATCATAATAATGATAGGCCCGTTATTATCTTTCCTACTGACAATAACCTCATTCTGTCCTATCTTTAGTTTACTCACCTGTGTAAAATGTTCTCGTAATCTCATCTTCTAGATAACTAGCTTCCAGATTGCCTCCAACTTTTATAACTTCAGTGGGTAGATGCTACATATGTCTGCTTTGTTTGTCTCATTGTATACTTTTTAAAAATCTGAATTTAATAAACACCAAATAAAATGGTCATTTTCATATACATAGTAGAACTGAACAAAGAGATTGGAAATGAAATTGCAGATTTCTTTCATATAGAGCTTGCTTTTCTTTGAAAACATTTAATAAATTCAACATGTAACTTTCAAAGCTTTCCTACTTGTCTAGTTCTTCCTGGACTTTCTTCTATTCACTTTTGTGCATTAGAAAAAAAAAGGATGCCTCAATGACTCCCTTTCTTTCCTTTTTACCCTATTTCTATCCTCCCTTTCCCTGCCACCCCACTTGACTAGAAAACCAAAACCAAAAACAAACCCAAACCCAAACCAAAGCCCTTGTGACAGCTACGCATTGACAAATCAAACTCCCTCATTGGTCAAGTCTGACAACGTATACCTATTCTGTGTCACCTTTCTGTCAAGAGATGCATGCTATTAGGATAGCCTCCTACATCACTGGTCCTCTGGAATTGTGGTTGGTCACTGTATTGATCAGAGTTCTTAAGTCTTTCGAAGTTGCTTGTCTTTACAATGTTGTTATTGTAGAAATTGTTTTCCTGGTTCTGCTCACTTCATTCTATATCAGTTTATACAAATCTTCCCAGGTTCCTTTGAAACCATCCTCTTTTCTTAATTTTTTTACAAAGTAATATTATTACATTATAATTTACCGTGATTTATTCTGCCACTTTCCAATTGACAGCTTCCAATTTTTTGTCACTCCAAAAAGGGCTGCCATAGATACATACATATATGTATATGTATATGTATATGTATATGTATATGTATATGTATATGTATATGTATATGTATATGTATATGTATATGTATATGTATGTATCCTTGATCTCTTTCACATATAAACCTAATTAATGGTTTTACTGGGTTGAAAGGCATGTAGTTTAGTGACTTTTGGAATGGAGTTCCACACTGCTTTCCATAATGGCTGTACTAATTCACAGCTCCATTGGTGTGCTTGTTTTCCTTCAGCCCCTCCAACATTTGTCATTTTCCTTTTTTCTTTTTTTCAATTTTGACAATATGGTGGATGAGAAATATCAGATTACTTTAATTTTCATTTTTTTAATTATTAATGCTTTGGAGCAGTTTTTCATTTAGCTGTTGATACCTTACCTGTCCATATCCTTTGACTGGTTATCAATTAGAGAATGGCTCTTGTTCTTATAAATTTAGATTAGTCCTTTTTATATCTTGGATATGAAACCTTTATCAGAGAAGCTTGCTGCAAAGATTTCTTCCTTAGTTTCCTGGTTCCCTTCTAATTTCAGCTGCTTTGGTTTTATTTGCGCAAAAGCTTTTTAATTGTATATAATCTCAATAGTCTATTTTATTTCCTATGATCCTCTTTATCTCTTCTTTGGTCATGAACTTGTCTCCTATCCATAGATGGGAAGGGTAAATTATTCCTTACTCCTCTGATTTGTTTGTGATGTCACTTTTTATGTCTCAGTCATATGTCTATTTGGAGGTTATCTTGGTATATGGTGTGAGATGTTGGTCTAAACCTAATTTCTGCCATAATTCTTTCTAGTTTTCCTAGCAATTTTTGTTAAATAGTGAGTCTTTACCCTAGTAGATGGGGTCTTTGGGTTTATTGAACACTACGCTATTGCATTTGTTTACTTCCATATGTTATGCACCCAATCTTTTCCACTGACTGATCTATTTTTTAATTAGTACCAAATAGTTTTGCTGACTACTACTTTGTAGTATAGTTTGGATTTGGTATTGGTAGGTCCTCTCCTTGTATACTTTAAAAAGGACTTGGCATCTTCCCAAATTGTCCATAGCATCACACAAGGAATTTCAATATTTTCTTCTCTACTGTCCAGAGATGCTCTTTTTTTTTTGTGAGGCAATTGGGGTTAAGAGACTTGCCCAGAGTCACACAGCTAGTGAGTGTTATATGTCTGAGGCCATATATGAACTCAGGTCCTCCTGACTCCAGGGCAGGTGCTCTATCCACTGTGCCACCTAGCTGTCCCTAGAGACACTCCTAAAACCAGAATCCCTTCCTTCCTTCCTTCCTTCCTTCCTTCCTTCCTTCCTTCCTTCCTTTCTTTCTTCCTTCCTTTCTTACAAAAATTCTTCTATGAGAAATCTAAATGCACTGCTACAGTGATGGGGTTATTTTATTCTGAACCATAATCACAACGTAAGTAGCAACATACAATGTCAATACTTAATCACACAATAAAGCAGTAAGGTTAATAACCCACATCTCACAAAACACTGAAACAGAGTACACATGAAACTGACATTTTGTTACTATGGGAGGAACAGTGAAGCAACAGCTGGTCTATTCAATAAAGGTATCAGTGGCAAACACAATGCAAAACTTTGATTTTCCAATTACAGCCTAGGAAAACCCAGAAAAACAAATTTTGTCAAAAGAAAATATCTTCCAGCTGCCCTAGAATTCAAGAAGGGAAAAAAAAAGAATTTCAAAGAGAAAAAAAAAATCCTTGGACTGAGTCTGCCAAAATGTAATGGTTGTGTCCTGCTTTGCAGTCAGGACTTTGTTGTTGTTGTTCAGTTGTGTACAACTCTTTGTGACTCAATTTGGGGTTTTCTTGGCAAAGATACTTGGAGTGGTTTGCCATTTCCTTCTCTAGCTCATTTTACAAATGAGGAAACTGAGGCAAGCAGAGTTAAGTGATTTGCCTAGGGTCACACAGCTAATAATTGTCTGAAACTACATTTGAACTCATGAAGATGAGTCTTCTTGACTCCAGGCACAGTACTCTATTCATTGTGACACCTAGCTGCCTGCCTAGAGGCAGGTGGAAGGACTTGTGTTCTATAGTCAGACTGTCAATCATCCCGCACTCTGATGCTCCCTATTACTTCACACCCACTGGTGACTCTCTCTGGTAGGTCCAAGTGGTTAATATTCACTCAGACCTCAAAATCATAGTTTAATTTGATAAAAGCACAGTAAAATCAAGAAGTACATTTGTCAACTATATTATGGACTGCAACATGCCTTTCATAGCTGAACTCCAGTCTCCCACAGCAAAATCCCACTTTAGGTTAGAATCTGTTTACACTTTCTTCAGCCTCCTACACTAAGAGGGTACCAACCCAGAAGTTCAGTATTTTGTTATAAGCCTCCTGTTTCCAAGGGAAAGAACTCATTTGTACAAAAAAAAATTATAGCACTACTTTTTCCTGTAGCAAAGAACTGGAAACTAGGAGGGGGGCCCATCTATTGAGGAATGATAGATCAGATTCTGTCATTTTAATGTAATGGAATATGATTATACTGTAAGAAATGAGGAAAGGGATGATGTATTCAGAGAAAACTGGGAAGATTTGCATGAACTGATGCAGAATAATACGAGCAGAACTTGAACAATTTATTCAATTTGCTATGATATTGTGGGGAAACAACAACTTTGAATCAAAGCAGTGACTAGCTACCACTGAAGAGGACCTATGATGAAGCATTCTATCGACCTCCTGACAGAGAGGTGGTGGAATCAAGATGCAGAATGACACATATATTTTCAGACATGGCCAATGTGTGGATCTGTTATGCTTATCTATGCTCATTTATCACAAGAGAGGATTTTTTTATTTTTAGATTTGGAGGGAAAGGGGAGTGAGTGATGAAAAAAAGTAAAGAAAATGGGGTCATTAAAGCATTTTTTAAATGCACAGAAGAAAACAGAAGGAAATTTAGAAGGAAAAACAATTAAGCAGGACAGCTTTGAAACTTAAATGTTAAATTTATTATATGCTTTAAAAAAAGCAAGCTGCACATAATAGATTCACAGTGTGATGTAAAATCCTCTTTTCCTGTTCTTTGTATACAGAAATGTTCACACTAATAGAAACATCTATTAAGTTCAGAATAACAAAAACAATTTTTTAAAAGAAAAAATAAACCTATCTGGAAAGTGGGACACAAGCAGACTTAACTCACAGCAGTTTACTACATAGGAACTAGGGAGTGATGCATAAGCTTTCAGTGATTATCTTTGTCACAGTTACCTGGTGAACAAGACAGCAACATTGTGGTCTCCAGGGTCCTATAAACTTTACTGTGCATTGGCTTGGATTGTATACGTATCATTTTCCTGAAATTCCAGCACTAAAGAGAGATGTTGCTTAAATATCCTAAAGCAAGGGCTCCCAATCTTTTTTGTTCCCTATAACTCAGATTTCATTAAACCTTTCTGAATCCGCTATTCGGTAAGAAAGCAATTACATTCTTGGATTTATAATGCAAATACACATAAGAATCAAAATAGATAAATTTTTCATAAAGAAAATTATATTTGGTATTTCAAATTTTTAGTAGCACAGAGTTGTTAAATGTTTATCAAACCACAGTCAGATAAATTGGTTAGACCTTTGATGCTCTTTCTATTTACCAATAGCTTTATTTTCACTATAGTTTTTGTAAGCTATCTGCATATTATATTCAGCATTCAGTTTATTTTTTTGCTTTGAATTTGATTGGGAATGAGACTGAAGATCCTGATTAATAGAGATAAGTTTTCATAAATGAAGTTAAGTCTTTGTAAGTATGTTTAGTAAAACTGGGATGTTCGTTCAAGGGTATGCCAAGAAGGTTCATTGATTGGAAATAAATTTGGAGTTTCTTATTGTGGAGATCAGTTAGTCCATCTTTCACTAGGCCATTGTTCATGTTTTTTTTTAGCTCAATATGAAAAGGTTTTTGCATTCAAATCTCATTCATTTGGTTTTATGTCAGAGGAACTATTCCTTCAACTACTTTTGAAATATTTCAAGTCAATAATATAGTTGCTTGCCAAATATTTTCTGTATTCTCCTGACAAGCATCTTGTACTCTCTGGGATTATTAGTTTTATTGGCCTATAGTTGGAAAAAATAGCTCTTAATAGTTACTTTTATTTCATCTTCATTCATTGTGAATTCACCTTTTTAATTTTTGACACTGGTAATCTGTTCTTCTTCTTCTTTTAAATCAAATTAGCCAATGGCTTATCTCCCTCCCTCTCCCCTCCTTCCAAAAAAACTCAGTGCCTAGTTTTATTTATTAGTTCATTTTTTTGATTTGTTTTTTACTTTAAATTTTGTTGATCTCTCCTTTGATTTTTAGGGTTTCTATCTTAGTGTTTAATTGAGAGTTTTTAATTTGTTGCCTTTCTATTTTTTTAAGTTGCATGACCAATTAGTTGATCTGCTTTTTCTTCCTTTTATTGATGTAAGCATTTAGAGATACAAATTTTATCTTAAGTACCTCTTTGGTTACACCCCACAAATTTTGGTATGTTATATCATTGTTGTCATTATCTTGAATAAAATTGTTGGTTGTTTCTATGAGTTGTTCTTTGACCCATCCTTTTTTTCAGATCGAGTTATTTAGTTCTCAATTAAATTTAAATCTATATTTCAAAGGACCTTTATTGAATATACTTTTTATTGCAATATATTCATAAAAAGACACATTTAATATTTTTGACTTTCTGCATTTGTTTGTGAGTTTTTTTTAAGGCAATTAGGGTTAAGTGACTTGCCCAGGGTCGCACAGCTAGTAAGTGTCAAGTGTTTGGTCTGAGGCCGAATTTGAACTCAGGTCCTCCTGACTTTAGGGCCGGTGCTCTATCGACTGCGCCACTTAGCTGTCCCTGTTTGTGAATTTTTATGCCCTAATACATGATAAATTTTTGTGAAGCTGTCCTGCGCAGCTGCGAAATAGGTATATTTCTATTCTCCAGAGGTCTTTCATATCTAACTTTTCTAAAATTCTGTTCATCTCAATTTCTTTCATATTTATTTTATAGTTAGATGTATCTAGGCCTGAGAGGGATAAATTGAGATTCCCTACTATTATGCTTTTACTGTCTGCTTCCTCCTGTAATTCTTTTAACTCTTCATTTAAGAATTTAGATGCTATGCTATTTGGTGTGTGTGTGTGTGTGTGTGTGTGTGTGTGTGTGTGTGTATATGTTCAGTATTGATATTAATTCATTATCTATGCTTCTTTTAGCAAAATGTAGTTTCCTTGTTTTAATTTTAGGTTTACTTTTGCTTTTGCTTTGTCTGAGACCATGATTGCCTCCCTTGCCATTTTTATTTCATCTGCAACATAATGGATTCTGTTCCACCCCCTTATTTTATCTTTCTGTTTCAAGTTTGTTTCTTGAAACCACATATTATTGGATTCATGCTTTTAATTCATTCTAATTTTAATTCATTTTAATTCACTCTTCCATTTTAGGAGTGAGTTCATCCTAATCATTCAGTTATAATTGCTAACTGTATCTTTAAGAGTCTGTTTTGCTTCTGTCTACTGCCTCCCTTAATTTACCCTTCCTCTTATCATCTCTCTCCTTTCTCTTAACTCCTTTCCTTCTTACTTCCCTGTTGAGTTATATGATTTTTTATACCAAACTGTATGTGTATATATGTATTCTTCTCTGCTTGACTCAGTTCAGAAGAGAATGAAGTTCACATGTTGCCCTCTCCCTGCCCCCCATCCCCTCCTTTGTATAATTTCTTCCTTGTGTGCCCCATTTATGTGAGAGTTTCCCCATGCTTACTGTTTCTTCCCTCTTTTCCCAGTGCATCTCTCTTCCCCACACTTCCATTCTTCTTTTGAGATCATCCAAATATGAAAGAATCACACTCACACTTTCTGAGAGGTTTCGTGTATCTTCCTCTCATATAAGAATAGATACTGTTTAATCTTGTATAGTGTCCATAGATCTTTCTGTTTTCCTAAGTTGTCCTGGGCTGGAAAAATGACTCACTGTGACTTTTTCTTGGCTTTCCCAATTAGAATTCAGTCTTGTTTGTTTGCTAGGTTGTTGTGGAGGTGGTGTGCCGGGTGGGTTGGGCAAAAATACTTTCCATCATTCTGCCATCTTGTTTCTGCTCCATCAACTGTCTCTCAATTTTTTCAGATACTTTCTAACATTCCCTCCCTTTCTTACCCTGCCATCACTTCCTCACTATTTTGTCTCTCTCTAATCTACACATAGTAATAACATAACTACTCATGGAATATTCCAGTAGAATAATATTGTTACTTACCAAATATTCCCCGTATTTTCCTGTAAAGCATTTTTTACTCTCTGGGAGCATATATACCCCAGATTGCCAACCCCTGCTGTAAATGTTAACATCATACTGGGTGCCTGACTATCACAAATCTAATACCAACAAGCAATGTCATAATCCCAGTTGCCATTTATTTCTACCCTATCTCCTTCTACCTCTGCATACCCCTCACATCTTGTTTTTATTTTCAGTTTTATTTTATTTTTATTCCCAGCTTAAAAACATCAAATGAAATAAACATTTCTATATTTAGTAGAAAAGAAAAGAATTGTACATGAAATTACAAATCTAGATTATGTATAGATTACTTCTCTTTTAAAGTATATGATAAATTCACTACAAAACTTTTAAATCTGTCTTTTTTATTTGTGATTCTTGCTGTCCTTATCTATTCTCTTCTGTTCATTTAAAAAAATAAGTGCTTCAATGATCCTCTTGTCTTTTGTTTTCATTTGTCAGCCCTATTCCTAGCCTACTTCTGTCTTTCATTTTACCACCCTTCCCACTGAAGAAAACAAACAAAACCTTTGTAACAAAAATGTATAATCAAATTTGTATATTGACTATTTCCAAAAGGTATGTCTTATTTTGCATCTTTAGTCCATCACTTCTCTGTCAGGAAGTGGGTAGCATGCTTTATCAATCCTCTGAAATTGTGCTCAGTTATTGCATTAATCAGAGTTCTTAAGTCTTTCAAAGTTATTTTTTTAGTGTTGTTATTGTATAAATTGTTCTGCTGGTTCTGCTCACTTCACTCTGCATCATTTCATACAAGTCTCAGTTTTACCAGTGTTATTTTCTCTGAAAATGCATTTTTCTTCATTTCTTATGGCACAGTCATATTCCATTACATTCCTATACCATATTTTGTTCAACCATTCCCTAATTGAAGGGTTCTCCCAGTCCATTGTTATAACAAAAAGAGCTACTATAAATATTTATGTACCTTGAGATTCTTTTCCTCTTTCTCTGATCTCTTTGAAATGTTGGCCCATCTTTTGGTCAAAGAGTATACAGAATTTAGTGACTTTTTGGGTGTGGTTTGGAATTGCTTTCTAGAATGGCTAGATTAATTCACAACTCTACCAGTAATTCATTCCTCTTTTTTATTTTGTGTTGTGCCTGTAAGTCAAACCAATCTGAGCCGTGATAGCACTGAAGTCAATCAGAAAATTTGACAGTCACTATGGAAGCATTGCATTCCAACAGACACTTCTCCTATCAGCAGACTCATGCAGTCCATCACTGAGCCAATAGTCAGACTTTCTGACTTGGTAGAACCTTTGAGAACCTTTTCTCTTCTGGCATAACCTTAAAGAAAAAAAATGGTCCAAGGGCAAGGAGGTGTGTGTGTGGGTGGGGGGGGGGGGGGGACATCAGGGAAGGATTCCTGGAGAAAGTGGCATTTAAGATGAACCTAAAAGAACATAAAAGAATTCAGTAGGCAAAGTGGAGAAAGGTAGATATTTTAGGCACAGGAAAAAAAATTTTGAACAAGGGCAGAGTCAGGAAAGTACTGTGTATCAAAAAGTAGTCTAATTTGGTTGAAGTGAAGAGTATATAGACAGGAATTTGAGAAAAACCCAGATTATGGAAGGACTTGAATGCTAGGCTACGGAGTTTGAACTTTATTTAGTAGGCTATAGGGAAACTATGTAAGAATTTTGAAAAGAGGAATGATGTGACCAGCTCTGTATGTAAGAAAAGATTAGTCTGGCTGTAATTTACATAATAGATTGGAGTTAAGTTTGGGGAGTGAGAGAGTGGAGGTGGGAAAAGCTATTAGGCTACTCTTCTAAGAGGCCAGATAGATGATAATGAAGGCATATATTAGGCTGGTGGCATTGGAAATAGAAAAGAGAAAGAATGCAACAAATGCTGTGGAATACTGTGGTGGGTGAAATCTGAAATAACTGAGGAAACAAAGGTTTGATCTTCTGAGAATATCAGTCTATTAAGCAATGCATACTAATTACATAGCAGATTGGGACTAGACTTCCTCAGTTTTGGGACACCAAATACAGGGAGATTGTGTGTGTGTGTGTGTGTGTGTGTGTGTGTGTGTGTTAAAAGCAAACAATTAACAGAATATAAACCAGGATCTAAGATTAGGTAATCTGATTTCTAATTGGAAGAAAGATTAGGGGCTTTCTGAGTTGGGAGGGGGAGAGCAAACAGGTACAATTCCCTGAATTCAGAAAAAGAAGTGCTTCTCCTCCCCACCAAGTGCCTGTATTCAATCAAAGGGTTAAGGAAATAGTAACTGAAGGACCATTATAGGGCCAGTTTTCAGATAATACACATGGGTTGCTTGAGATGTATAACTGTGAGAAAACTTCTTGCATCAATTTTTGTATCTCTTGGGTTTTTGGTCAGTGTAACCTAGGTCCTTAGTTAAGGGTCTCTAAGAAACAGGCAAAGGTGATTCAGCTTCCTAGCTATGCCAAGCTAGGTTCAAACAATGCAATAATGTTTTCTCATAATTCCCATAATTGAATAAAGTTTTCTCACAAGACAAGAATTGGACTAGACCCATAATTAAATAGAAAAGGAACTTGGCTAGCTCCAAAACTGAGTCAGAAGATGGAGTCAGTGTGGTTCACTCAATTCCCACAATTCCCTCAATACTCAACCTGGCTTAAAGTGCCTAAGGATTACCTATCTCTTTTATCAGGAGGTACAGCAGAACTAAAACCACTACTTGTTTATGTGTCTCAAAATCCTTGAGCTTTTAGAAGCTACAACCATCAATTGCTTCTGGTGCTTTTGCAGTCAAATGAGAAAGCACAGCTGACTAAAGCTGTTTTCAAAGATTGTATTTCTACTGATTTTAGCCCAGCTGTTGGAAAATATAGCAAGGACAACAATATCATGTCTTTAAAGGATTTGGGATTTTAGATAATTCCCTAAGTGATCCAGCTACACTTGGTTCATTGTGTGAGAATAGGAGCACACAAATTTGTTGAGATGTGGATAGAGCTCTTTGCACCTACCATCCTATGTATGAAGATTTAAAGGATGAGAAGACAGTTCAGTCTATGCTGCTAAAACATTTTAAACTACGATAATGAGGTTTCTGTCATATCATCAGTGTAGGCTTATCTTTAGGTATGATATTCAGTAACTATTTTTAATTTTTAAAATTTTGCTTTTTGTAATTATTATTTTGTAATAAACTTGAATCAGGAAAACACTTTCTTGTTCTTTGCTGTTGTATTACATTAATAAACAAAATAAAAAAAATTTAAAAAATTTTTTCATTGCATATTTCCATAGGTCTGGAATAAATTACCATATTTTACATATAATTTTAATTTCAAATAGTGTGAATTTGAATAATTTGGTCACTTCGTGAGCCTAATTATGTGCGCTAATTGGGGTCTGTCTGCAGAGTATTCTAACGGGGAAGACAAGTCAGTCAGTCAACAAGCATTTATTAAGCACCTATTCTGTGCAAGGCATTGTACTAATACGCTGAAGATACAAAGAAAGGCAAAAAGCAGTCCCTGTTCTTAAGCAACTCCCAGTTGAATAAGGGAGATAACATGTGAACAACTATGTACAAACAACAGATAAATCCAAAATAATCAACAGAGGGAAAGCACTGGTATTAAGGGGGATTGGGAAAAGTTTCATTTTACCTGAGACTTGGAAGACAAGAGGTAGAAATGAGGAAGAAGAGCATTCCAGGCATTGGGCACAGTCGGTGAAAAGGCATAGAATTTCAAGATGGAGTTTCGTGCAGGCAACAGCAAGACAGGGAGTGTCATTGGATCACAGAGAATGGAAAGGGGAACAAGGTAAAAGAAGACTGAGAAGGGGACAGGTTATGAAGAGCTTTGAATGGCAAACAGATTCTTTTTTTTTTTTAGGTTTTTTTCCTTTTTTTTTTAAAGTTTTAGGCAATTGGGGTTAAGTGACTTGCCCAGGGTCACACAGCTAGTAAGTGTCAAGTGTTTGGTCTGAGGCCGGATTTGAACTCAGGTCCTCCTGACTTCAGGGCTGGTGCTGTATCCACTGTGCCACCTATCTGCCCCGCAAGCAGATTCTTTATTTGATCCTTGAGGTGATAGAGATCCACTGGAGTTTATTGAATGGGGTATGGCAATCAGACCTGCCTTTTAGGAAGATCAGTCTCACAGTTGAGTGGAAGATGGACTGGAATGAGGAAAGAACTGAGGCAGGAAGAATAAGCAGAGGGTTATTGAAATAATATAGGTGTGAGGTGATGAGGGCCTGTATCAGGGTGATGGCAGTGTTAGAGGAGAGGAGTCATATATCAAAGATATTATGAAGGTAGACCTGACAGGACTTGGCAGCAGATTCACTATGGGGAGTTGAGTATGGTAACAGTACTTTGCTGTATCATTTTAGTTGTGTTTGACTCTTTGTGACCCCATTTTGGGGTTTTCTTGGCAAAGATAATGGAGTGGCTTGCCATTTCCTTTTCCAGCTCATTTTATAGGTAAGGAAACTGAGGCAAACAGGGTTAAGTGACTTGCCCAGGGTCACACAGCTAGTTAGTCTCTGAGGCCAAATTTGAACTCGGGAATATGAGCCTTCCTGACTCCAAGTCCAATGCTCTATCCACTGTGCCACCTAGCTGCCTGGTAATAGTAATAGGAAAATTAAAAAGATAGTAAGGCTTGAAGGGAGATGGGAGAGATAATGAGTTCCCTTGTAGACATTTTGAAGTTAAGATGTCTATAGGACATTCAGTTCTGGATGTCTGTTAGGTAGTTGGAGATGTGAGTCTGGAGGTCAACAGAGAGGATGCTTAAATAGATTTGACAATCATCAGCATAGAGATAATAATTTAATCTATAGAAACTGATGTGATCATCAATGAAATAGTACAGAGGGAAAAGAGAAGCAGGTCCAAGATAGAGCCCTGTGGGGCACTCACAGTTAGGAATGTGATCTGGATGAAGATCCAGCAAAAGAGACAGAGCAGGAAAGGTCAGATAGGTAGGAGAAGAACCAGAAGAGATGAGTATCACCAAAACATGGAGAGAAGAGAGTATCAAGGAGAAGGTGACCCACAGTGTCAAATGCTGCATGCATGGAGGTCAAAAAGGATGAGGATTGAGAAAAGGACATTAAAAGATGGTTAGTAACTTTGAACAGAGCAGTTTCATTTCAATGATGAGATATGAAGCCAGACTACAGAGAGCTAAGAAGAGAGTGAGAGGAGAGGAAGTGGAGGCACCTGTCATAGATGACTTTCTCAAGGAGTTTAGCCACAAAAGGGAGGAGAGATGCAGGCAATAACTAGCCAGGATGGATGGATTAAGTGAGGGGTTTTTTGAGGATGGGGTAAGACATGGGCATGTTTGTGGGCATTAGAGAAGCAACCAGTAGATTGAGAGAGATTGAAGATTAGTGTCAGGCAGTGAAGAAAACCTGCTAGAGATGGGGTGGGGTGGGATGGGATCCCTTGTGCAGGTGAGGGGTTTGTCTTGGCCATGAAAACGGTCCCCTCTTCATATGAGACAGGGGCAAAGGAGGAGATAGCTGCAGCAGTCATCTGAATGATGTGAGATGAGGAGAAGGGGAGAAGAAGGAACTCTTGTCAAATGTTCTCAATTTTATCAGTGAAGCATAAAGCAAGGTTCTCAGCTGAGAATGTAGGGAGTGAGGGGGAACAATGGGGGATTTGAGGAGGGGTGGAAAGGTTTGGAAAAGTTCCTGTGGCATGTGGGATAATGGATTAATTATGGAAAGGATTGACCGTTGAAGTGCCTTGAGATTATGTAACATAAATTAGTAGTGGACTAAATCAGTACAACTTTGTGCTTTTCTCCAATTCTGTTCATCAGTTGATGCTGTAAATAATATAAGCCTGAGGCTTGACAGGTCAAGATTGGTAAATAAGGTTAAGGGGCAAGGGACTAGAGAGAAGAGAGGGTGTAGAGTTGAGCTAGTTCACCAAGGAGTCAAAATCAGAAAGGGAAGAGAGTGCAGAAATAATGACCTGGGAAAGAACTAAGGGGCTAAGGGATTAAAAGTCAGTGAATTCAAAGATCAGGGACTGGGGTGGCAAAAAAGAGGAGGTCTTGAAGCAAAGAGACTAATTAGGAGGCTGACAAAATAATATAGGCTAGAGATGATAAGGACTTGAACCAAGGTGGTAGCTGGATGAATAGAGAGGAGTCAGATGTAGGAGATTTTGGGGAGGTGGAAATGGTGAGATTTGATAACTCTTTGGATATGTGGGGTGATGGCAAGTGAGGAGTAAAGAATAATAATGGGGTTACAAACCTGGGAGACTGGAAGAATGGTGGGGCCTTCCATAGAAATAGGAAAGTTTGGGAGAAGGGAGAGTTTTGGGGAAAGATAATGAGTTCTGCTTTGTACATATTAAGTTTGAGATATTTCTGGGGCAACTAGTTTTAGATGTCTTGCAGGCAATTAGTAGTGAAAGGCTGAAATTCAGGGGAGAGACTAGGGCTGAATATATCTCCATATATATGTATGTGTGTATGTGTGTACATACATATGTGAATGTGCACATATGTGTGTATACAAATATATATGTATCGTGTTTAAATATATGTGAGTCATCTGCATAGAGGAGATAGTTATGCCCATGGGAACTGATGAGGCTACCAAGAGAGAGTGTAAAGAGAAGACAGGAGGACCCAGAAACCTCCAAGATTAAGTAAGCTCCCTCTTCTCCCCTCTTCCTTATCTCTTATCACTCAGATGCCTTTTGCCACTCTCTCCTCCTTTACCCTTGTCTCATATGATGACGCAGCCTTACTCCTTATCAAGGCTAACCCTTCTACCTGTTCAAATGATCCCATTCTATCTTCTCTCCTCCAGTAGACTGCCCCCTGTAACCCTCCCTCTATCACTTATTTTCTTTTTTTTTAATTGAAAAAGTGTAAAACATGTGCAATGTGTAACACCTGTGGACCTCCCATCTTCACAGAAGTATGGGTTTGTGGATATCTTTTCATCTCTCTTTTTTTAAGTCTTGCTTGATCTTTACAATTTTGTTACATTCACTTTTTACTTTTTAGTGTGTGAGTTATTAATTTTTTATTTTTTAGAGTGTGGGTTGTTCTTTCACAAAAAAATGCTGCTACAAATATTTTGGAATATATGGGGACCTTCTTCTTGCTGATGGCTTCCTTGGGGTATAAGCCCATTATTGGAGTCTCTGATTCAAAGGGTATGGGCATTTTAGTCACTTTACTTGCTTTCCAAAATAGTGGTACTATTTCAGATTTCCACCAACAATATATTAGTCTGCCTATCCTTTCACAACCCTTCCAACATTGATTGTTGCCATTTTGTGTCTTTTTTTTTTTTTTTTTGGAAATTATAAGGTTGAGGTGTAAACCTCAGGATGCATTTTCTCTTATTAGTAGTGATTTGTAGCATTTTTTTTTACTTGTTTAGGAATACTTTGAAGTTCTTTTGAGAACTGTTTTTCAGAACCTTTGACTATATATCTATTGTGATGACAATGTCTTTCCTTGATATTCACCAAGCATCCCTTTAATAATAATAATTCCTTCTGGAATTTTTGTCAGGAATCAAAGCAAAGCTCACACACCTAGAGAGGATGGATTCCATTCTCTCCCTTTTTTGAAAAAGTGGGACAACACTGGCCCTTCTCCTTAGTCTTATTATATTTAGTCTTATTATATTTATTAATCAATCAACCGATCAACATTTACTAAGCACCTACTATTTGGCAGTCACTGTGCTAAGCGCTGGGAATACAAAAAGAGACAAAAGACAGTTCCTGCCCTCAAGGAGCTTACGGTCTAAGAGGGGAGACAACATGCAAACAAATATATACAAAGCAAGGTATATACAGGATAAATAGGAAGAAATTAAAAGAGGGAAAGCACTGGAATTAAGAGGGGTTAGGCAAGGCTTCCTGAAAAAGATGAGATTTTAGTTGGGACTTAAAGGAAGCCAAGGGGGTCAGAAGTCAGAGAGCAAAAGGGAGTGCATGTCCAGACATGGAGGACAGCCAGAGAAAATGCCCAGAGCCAAGATATATAGTATTTTGTTTGTGGAAAAGCCAGGAAGTCAGTGTCACTGGATGGAAGAGTATGTGTTGGGGAGTAAGGTTTAAGAAAACTGGAAAAGTAGGAAGGAGCAGGTTATGAAGAGCTTTGAATGCCAAACAAAATATTTTATATTTGCTCCTGGAGGTGATAGGAAACTGCTGGAGTTTATTGAATGGAGGAATGACATGACTGGCCCATTGCTTTAGGAAAACTTTAGTGGAGAATAGATTGGAGTGGGAAGTGACTTGAGGCAGACAGACAACCCACCAGCAAACTATTGTAATAATCAAGACATAAAGTGATGAGGGTCTGCACCAGAGTGGTAGCAGTGTTAGAGGAGAGAAGGGAGAGTATTCAAGAGATGTTGCAGAGGTAAAATCAGCAGACCTTGGCAACAGCATGAATGCGGGTGGTGAGGGGTAGTGAGGAATCCAGGATGAATTCTAGGTTGTGAGCCTGAGGGACTGGGAGAATGGTATTGCCCTCTACAGTAATAGGGAAGGTAGGAGATGGGGAGGGTTTAGGGGGAAAGTCAATGAGTTCTGTTTTGGACAAATTGAGTTTAAGATGTCTACTGGACATCCAGTTTGAGATGTCTGAAAGGCAGTTGGAGATGCAAGACTGGAGGTCAACAAAGAGATTGGGGTAGGCAGGAAAGGTTGATTTGAGAATCAACAGCATAGAGATGGTCATTTAATCCATGGGAGCTGATAAGATCACCAGATGAAGAAGTATAGAGGGAGAATAAAAGAGGGCCCAGGATAGGATCCTGAGGTCCACCTTTGGTTAGGTAGCGTGATTTGGAGGAAGATCCAGCAAAGGAGTGGTCAGATAAGAAAGACAAGAACTAGGAGAGATCAGTGTCCTGAAAACCTAGAGAGAAGAGAGTCTCCAGGAGAAAAAAGTGACCAATAGTGTCACAGTCTATCTTGGCTACCAAACCCTTATCAGAGAAATTTGATACAAAGATTCCCCCCCACCATTTGACCACTTCCCTTCTTTTCCTAAGTGCATTAATGTTGTCTCTACAGATGCTTCTCATTTTCAAGTAATCAAAATGTTCTATTTTGGCTTTTGTAATTGTTTCTATCTCCTGTTTGGTTTGAAATACCGATAGCTATTGAGAGGTGTATGATTTACTTCTCTTCTATTTTTTTTTAACAGTATAATCTTTAATTTTAAAGCCATTCACCCATCTATAATGTAATGTGGAATGTGGTGCTTGGTTATAATTTTGCTTGTTTTCTCTGCCAACGAGACTGATCTCTGAACTGAAAAGGAGAGAACAAAAATAACTAACAGGGAGTTGATACTTGCAATAAATAGGGAAACACTAATAGAATACCCAGCTGTTTTGGGATGAATTTAAGTCACTTGGCTAAGATGAATTGTATCCTCCAATACAGAAGGAACTGACAGATATAACTGCTGAGCCACTGTCAGTGATCTCTGAAAAATTGTGGAGAATTGGAAAGGAGAAGGGCCAGTGTTGTCCCACTTTTTCGAAAAAGGGAGAGAATGGAATCCATCCTCTCTAGGTGTGTGAGCTTTGCTTTGATTCCTGACAAAAATTCCAGAAGGAATTATTATTATTAAAGGGATGCTTGGTGAATATCAAGGAAAGACATTGTCATCACAAAGAGCCAGCATGAGATCATCAGAGCAGATCACGCCAAACTAATATCATTTCCTGTTTTGACAGTCACTAAGCTGGCAGATCAGGAGAAAATACTGCCTATGGGTAACTCAGTTTTTGGGGGTCAGCTAGGTGGCACAGTGAATAGAGCACTAGCCTTGGAGTCAGGAAGACCTGAGTTCAAATCCAGCCTCAGATACTTACTAGTTGTGTGATCCTGGGCAAGTCACTTAACCCTGTTTGCCTCAATTTCCTCTTCTGTAAAATGAGCTGGAGAAGGAAATGACAAATCACTCCATGATCTTTCCCAAGAAAATCTCAAATGGGGTCACAAAGAGTCAGACACAACTGAAACAACTGAAGAAGAAAACTCAGTCTACCCAAGTAGAGGAGTGGCAAAGTGGATAGAGTGCTGGACCTGAATTCAGATCCCACTCTGACATTTATTAGCTCTGTGACCCTAGGCAAGTCACTAAACCTCTCTCAGACTCAGTTTCTTTAACTGTAAAATAGGGGAAATAATAGCACCAGCCTCACAGGGTTGTTGTGAAGCTCTAAGGAGATCATTATATAAAATGCTTTGCAATAAATTTATATATATTATATATATAAATTTATTGCATATATATTTATCAGCTATTATATGAACTGGCCACATTGTTCAAATGCCAAACATATACTTGCCTAAAAGACTAATTTATGGAGAACTCACACAGGGCAAGTGCTCATGTGGTAGTCAGAAGAAGGGATACAAGGACACTCTCAAGGTCTCTCTTAAGAACTTTGGAATTGGTTGTGTGCATGGGAGACACTGGCACAGGACCACCCAGTATGGTGTGCCCTCATCAGAGAAGGTGCTGTGCTCTATGAGCAAAGCAGAATTGAAGTAGCTCGAAAGAAATGTGAGATGCACAAATTTAGAGACTCCACCCCAAATGTTCGCATGGACTATTTGTGCCCAACCTGGGGTAGAGAATTCTGAGCTCATATTGGTCTGATCAACCACAGTAGGATGCATTGTAATTTGACTCTAACATAGTGATGTTTGTCCTCTTTGAGAAAGGACAGCAACCTAACCTAAACTAAAATTTTCACAACTCACTCAGTAAAACCTCTTAATCTGTTCTTATAGAAAGATGTGGACTAAACAATAGTTTGATTAAAAGGATTCAGAACTGGTTGAATGGCTGGATCCAAAGAGAAATCATTAACAATTCAATGTCAATTTGGAAGATCTTTAGTAGAGGGCCCCAGGAATCTGTACTTGATGCTGTTAACATTTTTAACCTTTTTTTTTTTTTTTGTTACCAAATGACTTGAATAAAGACATAGATAGCATACTTACACAATGTGCAGATAACACAAAACTGAGAGGGATAACTAACACACTGGATGACAGAATGTTGTTTGCAAGAAGAAACTTCAAAATTTGAAATCGTTTTAGAAATACATTTATTAGATCATTTAGTAGAGAAGAGCGAGCTGGAAAGGAGGTATGGCCCCGTTCAGGTTCTGGAAGATTTACATTATATAGGATTTAGACAAGGGTACCCACACCTGCACCACATGTACACAGTTAAGTAATTTTGCCAAGAGGGCAACTTGAAAGCAAGGTAGATTGAGATAGATGAGTAACCGTAAATTTTTAGCAAAATTTGGGCAAAGCCAGAACATAAGGGAATCCAAAACAGAGGCTTGGGTGGACCTAAAGCAAGATGTAGGTGTGGGGATCCAAAATGAGAATGCTTTGGGTAGATCCAGGACATGGGCGAACCCAAACATTTGGGCAACTTTGTAACCATTTCCAGTATTCTTAGAAAGTTACTGGGGTCAGGCAACATTTTGGGCATAGACAACCTTTAATCACTTCAGGTTGGTTTTAAACAGTGTAATATCTTTTCCCAAACAATATAATAAATCATTTTTTTCCCACAAGGGTCGAGATCCAAAAAGATCTTGACATGATACATTAGTCCAAATCTAATAAGACGAAATTCAATAGAAACAAATATGTGTAAGCAGTCATATATATGTATATATACACATATATACACACACACATACACACATACACACATATAAACTAGACAAGTACAGGATGTGGGAGATATGGTCAGAAAGCAGTTTGGGAAAAGGTCTGGGTGTTTTCAATGTCTTAATATGAGTTAAGAGTGATGCGACAGCCAAAAAAACTAATAGGCATGTGGGTTACATAAAAAAAAGGTATGGTGTCCAAGAATAAGGAGGTGATGGTCCCATTGTGCTTGATGGGCCTGAAGCCCCCTCCCCTTGATGTTTCCAGATGCCCAGCTTATTGGCACTATGGAAAGGAAGGCTAGTGTGTTTTGTTTTTGTTTTTGGTTTGTTTTTTTTTTTTCGAGGCAATTGGGGTTAAGAGACTTGCTCAGCGTCACACAGCTACTGAGTATTATGTGTCTGAGGCTCAATTTGAACTCAGGTCCTCCTGATTCCAGGGTCAGTGCTCTATCCACTGCGCCACCTTGTTGCCCCCGCTATTGTCTTTTTAAAAAAAAATTAACCCAATTTCCTTTATTTGACAGAGACTAGACTGGTAGATGAGGGTAATAATACAAACCAACAAAGAAGGTCATTGTCTTTCAGTGACTAGATGAACCTGGTGCTGCCCCCTACTGGCAGGACCAGGAGGAGGAGAAAGTGTAGCCATCATCAGTGGTCAGTGACTTTCCCCAGTAAAGATCTAGTATCTCAGGGTTGCAGAATCTGGTATCAAATCTTTCTCTAAAACTACCAAGCAAGTCATTACTGACACCTACTTTGTGCCAAGTCCTGTATTTTTGTACTGGGGGGACTAGAAGAGCCTGCTTCCCGAAAGGCATGATGATATATGATGGATGTGCCCTGCTTCCCAATTCTGTAGATACTGCAGAAATTCTGTATCTGGTTCTGGTCTGCTAACCATGTGATGAAGAGACAGACTTCGATGGGCTGTGTAGCTGGAACTGAGGTATATATAAAAGGCACAGACCAGCCAGAGGGAGGCTGGTCCTCATTCCTGCCTGGCTATGTTCAAGAGAAGAAGCAAAGGATTAAGTCCTCATTGGGAAGAGAAGCCTCAGGCCTTTTTTTAACCATCAGGACCATATGATCCATGAGTTCATGGTCATGTTGTTGTTGCTATCTTTATTATGTCTATTCTTCCTTCTTTTAGATGAAGAAGATGGAAAATAGCATTGACCTTGTGAGCTTTGAAAAGTCAGTGAGGACTCATCCAGCAATGAAGTGGACTTGGTGGGGCAAATGTTATATAGAGGCTGCCTTCTGTTTGATCCCACTCTCCCTAGGGACTCTTCTCTATAGAAACTGAAAGGAAATATTTGTGCTTCTGTACTTGCTATATCTTTGTGGTAAATATCCCTTTGTAAAAATTGATGTTGATTGTTTAAATGGAACTGGGCTGCTAATTATTGATGGCTGACAGTAGAGAGGAAATACACTAGATTGGGGGCTCAAGCCAGTGGCATTAGATAAAGATATTCCCAGTCTGTTGGGGGAACCCTAAAACCCTGAGGGAAAGATGTAGCCAGTCTAGCTTTGGAAACCCAGCCTACTGGTATCTGTTGGAGTTGGGAGACAGTCTCATATACTCACTTCATTTGTCTGGTTGTAGGTGAGACAGAGAAGGAGCAGATACGTCACTTGGACACCTACAGGGACGTGATGGTCTCTCAATTCTTCAGACTCCTCAGCACTGGAGGGAGGGACAGGCTCATTGGCCAGTACCTGAGAATGGACGGGATGGTGAATTTGGGGCCACAAAGTGAAGGAGGATGGGGAAATATTTGACCAAACTCAAGGCGAACCAGGATCCCCAGAAGTGACCTAATTATCATAGACATCAATAGTGATTTTACACCATGAAAATGTCAATCTGGAGCTTTCTGATGCCCAAAAGGCATCTTTAGTATCAATGGACAATGTCCTGCCTTAATTCCATCTCTTCCAATTCTTACTCATCATCCACCATAAAATCATCAAGCGTTTATTAGTACCCAGTGTGTGTCAGGCACTGTGCTAGGCACTGGGGACATAAAGACAAAAAGAGACAGTTCCTATTCAAGGAGATTACATTTTATGGGGAGAAACAGCCTGTTTCAAAATATTTAAAAATTTTAAAAATAATATTTATTTTTTAAATTAACAAAATAATTATTTTCTCTCTTTCCCCTTACCTCCATTTGTAACAGCTATGCATAGTCAAGCAAAACAAATTCCCTTATTGACCAAATCAAAAAAGTATATGTCTCAATCTGGACCTTGAGTCCATCACTTTTCTATGAGGATGTGGGTAGCATGCTTCATCATTGGTTTTCTGGAATTGTGGTTGGTTATTACACTAATTAGTTCTTAAATCTTTCAAAGTTATTTGTCTTTCCAATGTTGCTGTTATTCTATAAATGCTGGCAGATAGGTAGTACAGTGGATAGAGTGCTGGGCATGGAGTCAGGAAGATCTGAGTTCAAATCTGCACACACATACACATAGGTGTATGACCTTGGGCAAGTCACTTAGCCTCTGCCTGTCTGGGTTTCTTCAACTGTAAAACAGGGATAGTGCCTACTTCCCAGGATAGTCCTGAGTACAAAATGAGATAATATCTGTAAAGAGCTTAGCACAGAGTTAGCACTTAATGTTTGTTTCCTTTCCTATAAATTTTCTCCTACTTCTGCATTAATTCATACACATTTTACTAGGTTTCTCTGAAACTGTACTTTTCATCATTTCTTACAGCACAACAGTATTCCATTACATGAATGAACAATAATTTGTTCAGTCATTCCTCAATTGATGGGCATCCTTTAGTTTGTAGTTCTTTATTACCACAAAAGAACTACTATTAACATTTTTATATGAATGAGTCCTTTTCTTCTTTCTTTGATCTATTTGGGCCTAGTAGTGGAATTGCTGAGACAAAGGGTATAAACAGTTTACTGACGTTTGGGGCATAATTCCAATTGTTTTCCCCATAATGGTTGTACCAATTCATAGTTTCACCAATAATGCATCACAGTGCCTGTTTTCCTTAGCTTCTCCAATATTTGTCATTTCATCAGCCTTGCCAATCTGATGGTGAGAACCTCAGCATTATTTTAAGATGCATTTCTCTAATTGGTGATTTGGATAATTTTTTCATATAACTATTGCTAACTTGGATTTCTTATTTTTTATTTATTTATTTTTATTCTTCTATTTTTTTTTTGTTTTTGTTTTAGGCAATTGGGATTAAGCGACTTGCCCAGGGTCACACAGCTAGTAAGTGTCAAGTGTTTGGTCTGAGGCCAGATTTGAACTCAGGTCTTCCTGACTTCAGGGCTGGTGCTCTATCCACTGCGCCACCTAGCTGCCCCGGATTTCTTCTTTAGAAAACTGTTCACATCCTTTGATTATTTATCAATTGGGGAATATTTTTTGTTCTTATATATTTGAATCAGTTCCTAATGCATCTTGGATATGAGACCTTTATAAGAGAAACTTGCTGCAAATAATTTTCCTATTTACTCATTTCTTTTATAATTTTAACTGCATAGGTTGTGTTTGTGCAGAACCTTTTAATTTTATGTAACTACAATTGTCCATTTTATCTTCTGTGATCCTCACTCTCTCTGTCTTATTTGGTCATGAACCCATTCCCTATCCATAGATCTGAAAGGTAATTTCTTTCTCATTTCTCTAATTTGTTTATGATGTCACCTTTCATGTATCCATTTGGAGTTTGTTTTGGTATAAGATGTGAAATGCTGACTATACCTCATTTGGGACATAACATGTTCAACATGTTCAATAAATGTGTTCAAAATAAGTACATGTAAAATAAATACAATTTGAGAGGGAGGGAGTAGCGGCTAAGAGGATCAGGAAGGGCTCCTGTAGGAGGTGGAATACAGCAGTATTTGAAATGAAATCAGAGATTCTAAGACATGAAGGTGAGGAGGGAGAGAATTTATCACATGAAGGACAGCAGATGCAAAAGGATGAAAATGGGAGGTAGACGGTCACATGAGAGGGGCAGCAAGCCAAACTTGGCTAACCCCAAGAGTGGGTGAAGTGGGGTAATGAAGAATTAAGGCTGGTAAGACAGCTTAGAGTCAGTTTATGGAGGGCTTTAAATGCAAAGCGAAGGAATTTGTATTTGATCTTACTGAACAGGAGAGTGACATAGTCAAGTCTGTTTGTGCTTCACGGATATTATTTTGGTAGTTGTGTGGATTGGACAAGGGGAGAGACTTGAGGCAGGGAGTTTATGAATCCATTGTTTGTCTAGGCTAGAAGTGATGAGGGCCTGAACTAGGGTGATAGATGTGTAAGTAGAGAAGGGCGTGGATTTGAGATATGTCATGGAGGTAGAATCACAAGACTTGGCAGTTATTAGATATGTGGGATGAAAGAAGGAACAAAGGGAGGAATCAAAGATGATTCTGAGGTTGCAAACATGTGTAGCCATAATAATGAAGGTATCTTGACAAAAGTAGGGAAATTTGGAAGAGGGGGAATTTCGGAGGGAAAAATAGTGAGTTCTGTTTTGTATATGTTGAGTTTGAGATACATCTGGGGACATTCAGCTTGAAATGTCCAATAGCTATTTGATGATATGGGACTAGGGTCTCAGAAGAGAGACTTGGGCTGGATATAGAGATTTGGAAGTCATCTGTGTAGAGATGATATTTGAACCCAGGGGAGATGATGAGGTTGTGAAGAAAAGAGAAAAGAAGAGAAGAAAAGAGAGGAGAGAAAAGAGAAGAGAAGAGAAGAGAGGGAGAGATCACCATCTCAAAACTTCCTCTTCCATGCCCCCTTCTCTAATTGTCCTAGCCAGAATTCCCTTTTCCTTCCTCTCAATACCCATAGTATGTTAATTGCACCTCTCTTGTGTGGTAGGAATATTTGATCTGACATCGTTCCTTGTGTGCATGTCTTTTTTCTTCTTCCTGGGTATAGCAATGTAGTGAAAAGGATAGTAGGTTTGGATTCAGAAGAGATTAGTTTGAACCCCAGTTGTGTGACTTTGGAAAAGTCACATAAACTCTCTGAGCTGCATTCTCTTCACCCATAAAATGGAGAAATTATTACTTGCACTATCCCTATGCCTCCTTGGAGGGCTAGAGAGGGGAATTCCAGGAAGGATGGACAGGGTCCCCTCCAGTCACAAGGAAAGGTCTCAGAGAAAAGAGAGATGGCAAAGAACACCTTAAAGGGAAGTTAAGATTTCCTCCCAACAGTCAATCCTCTTTTAAAATAATATCACAAAAGAGATGGGGCTCAAATCAGTGGAAGCAAAGCATACCCATAGCTGCTGCTGGCCAAGGTTCTTGGCCGGGGACCTGGAACACATCTTCCTCTTTTCAGACTTGCCTTAGAGGAACCTCCATATACATTTGTGTGTGTGTTGTCAGGGAAACCGCAAGGCTTTGGAAAGCTGATCCAGGCTCTGAGATCTACCAGGTAGTGTGGGCATTAATATGTAACTAACCTTGCTAGCAGTAACCCGGATGTCACTGCTTTCCTTTACCACCCCATGGCGATCCTTTCAATTTGACTAGGGATTCCCTTCAGTCAGATGCACAAAACCAAACCCTGTGTTCTAGCAACTACAGAGAAAGTTGGGAAGGCCTCCTAACTGGCCCCTCAAACTTTCTTCATGGCTCCGACATGCTGAGCTGGCCTCTTTCTTGGGGACCCTGGAAAATGATGCCTGCTGACTGATGAAATATATCCTGAGGAAGGAAGTAAATTACAGGTACATTTGTTTTCCAAGCTCTAGGTCTTTGTTACAAGTTAAAGTTCTATTTAGGTGTGGGGTTGGCAGGAAGGGAGAAGGGAAACTGTGGGAAAATGACAGCATTGTTGTGGGGAAAAAAAAGTAAAACATTAAAAAAAAGAAGAAGAAAATGACTCATGCCCACACAGGGTCTTTGGGAAAAGCTACAGACCAGGATCTCATTGATGTTGTTTACTATGGTCTTTGCTGGGAGGTCAGGGACCTCTCAGAGTCCTCTCTGAGAGTCCCTAGGCTGAAAAGAATCATGGCAGTTTCTATCAACCTTTTCTTCCTTCTGGCAGGATTAAGGCTTGTGGACTCCAGATGTCTAGAGAAGGAAATTCTATGGTCTTCCTCTGCTGTTCTTTCTAGTTCTGATGAGCTACTTGACCTCCTTCCTCAATGACTGACAAACTCCCACTCAGTTATATTCTTCCCGTCCCAGTGATTCTGAACCCCCAGCTGCCATTATTCAAACCCCATTTTCCATTCCTCATGGCCTGCTCCCTTATTCTATCCTATGTCCCACCTCAAACTTGAGATCTCTGTAGAATTGTCAGCTACCACTATTATTAAGGGTAGTATATAAGAAGATGGACAGGAAGACCTCTCATCATCCTCTCTAGATTTTTAATTCTTGTCCAGGCTTCCAGCCCCACCCTCATCTCTTCCGGTCACAGCAATTCTTCTCTGAGGAGCCATCAGAAATAAGCAGGCCCAGATCAAATCCCACTGTCACAGCATGGTACAGTGCAAAGGACACATTGATGGCATTCAAAATCCTTTATAACCTAGCCACCAATCCTTCTTAATTTTAGTACCTCCTTTCAGTTAATTATTTCCTATTTATCCTGTAAATAACTTGCTTCATATGTATTTGTTTGCATGTTGTCTCCTCATTAGATTGCCTGGCACATAGTAGGTGCTTAATAAAAGTTTATCAATCAATCAATAAACTCTTATTAAGCACCTACTATGTGCCAGGCACTGTATTAAATGCTGAGGATACAAAGAGAGGCAAAAGATAGCCCCTGCCCTCAAGGAGCATACAATCTAGCAGAAGGCTTTCTGTAGAAGGTGGGATTTTAGTTGGGCCTTAAAGGGATCCAGGGAGGTCAGAAGTCAAAGTGGAGAAGGGAGCACATTCCAGACATGGAAATGGCAAACCACTCTAGAATCTTTGCAAAGAAAATTCCAAATGGGATCATGAAGAGTCAGACATGACTGAACAATGACTGAACAACAATAACAACAAAGTGGGAGTAAAGGCTGTGTCTTATACTTTTTCCACTTCCCCCACAGTGCTTGGCACAAAGCTGGGCACATAGTTGGTGTTTCATGAATACGTGGTGATGTTGCATTGACTATCCCATTCTCCTGAGCAGAACAATATGCCGTACAACACTGGAAAATCTAAATCTGTGTCCCTCTACTTTATTAGGTAAGTGGATACATAACTAATAGGTGTATATATGTATTTATATACAGTGATCAATTAATTTGATGCTGAGATGCAATTCTGATGAGGTTCTTGGGTTGGTGCTTGTGGGAGAAGAGACATGGAATCCCTGTGGTGGTACTGTGTAGGCTGGAGCCTCATCCTCTCGAGTGAGACAGATGAAGTTTCCTCAGTACTAAAACTCATAAATTACCTTGGTAGTCCCAAAGAAGCAAGAGCTGACCTGTGTTCCATCTCCTTTAGCAAGATAAACATTGTGAAAGACTGCTAGCCTGACCTCTGGAGGCTTCCTGCTTATCTGTCTTTAGGCAGAACTTCTAAATGGTTATCAAAAGTCCTCCTGATTCTTTGTCTCCAGGCAAATATTTCCAAATAAGGGTCTTAGAAAGCTGCATTTAGATTGTGCACCCTGAAACCCAGTCAACAGGAAGAAGGGTTCAGGAGTTGGGAGGGGGTATTGTGTTAGGACTATAAAACTTTGTTCCCCACTAACAGACTTTGCACTCCCCTGACTGCTGTAACTTGAACGATGAGGGCTGTGCCCTTTCTCATGAGAAAGAATAAAACTCTTTCTGCACTCTGACTTCAACTCCAGTTTTCTTTAGGGTGGTCGCCAGTACCACACACTCTCTAACTCTGCAGACTGGCATTGTGAGCCCTGAAGAATAAACTCCCATCCTCAGACCTTCCCTGATGACCTTTGGATACCCAAGGCCCAAAGAGCAGGATTGGCTGGGAAACTTCTGGGTATCTGTTTATTTGTAGGAGGTATGTGAAACATTTCCTGCAGCCATACTGTGTGTCTTGCTAAGCAACAACACGCGGAGATGGTGAACACAGAAAACTTTTACCTTCTTGGCCCCAGAAAAGCCATGCAATAGCTCCACCAATCAGAGGAGGGCCCTCTGGACTGGCCCTGCTGCATGCATCTTGGAGTTGTGACTTCTCACTCCTTACAAGTGAGTGAGGGCGGCAGCAGGGGCAGGGGAGAGGCAGGCAGCAGCAGCAGACTTCCTTTGGGTTGGAGCAGATCAAGAGGAACTAGCCATGCTCGGGATGCAGCCTGAGCAGCAGCCGGGAGCAGCTCTTCTTGCAAGCTCTCTGAAAGCCCTCCCAGATGTAGGATTCAGGGCAACCTCAGGAAAGGTGCTGGAAGTGGCATATTTTGACTTCGAAGCTTATCTAAATGCTAACACTACAACATACTGCTCCAAGTATGACAACTTGGGAAGAATATTTCTTGATTATTTATTCTTGTCATAACAAGCCTCTGGAAATTCTTAACTCTAGTGGCAATAGGGCTTTAATTAGCCTTCTGGGGAGAATTGTGCAGGAACTGGGGTGAGGCTGGGCTGTAAACATTCCTGACAGTTTGGTATAATATCTTTTTTTCTCCTCTTGTATATTTTACACAATGCAAGAGGATGGTCCTTTGTCCTCTATCTAGGTCAGGTGATCAGCTGATGAGTAATGCCAATCGAGTTGTACAGAGCACCAACATGGCCTCCAGACTCAGCAAGTACTTATTCCCTTTCCCATTCCTTGCTCCCGCTTGGCTACCAGTAGATCCTGGAGGAGTGAGTTTGCGAAGTTTGAAGGACTATACCTCCCAGGGAGTAGCTGTCATTTAATAGGGGGTCTACACCTGGAGGTGAGCAAGCCGTCAAGAGTCTAAGGATTAATGTCCAATGTGACAAGCAGAGAGGAGCTATTTAGAGGCAGGGTGCCCTACACAAACATCCTGACACCCGACATGAACACCCACCCTCAGCTTCTGGCCTCGCACTAACAACGCTCATCCCAACCTAGGTTCCTGGCCTTCCCATTAACAAGAGCCAAGACAATGAAAAATTAGTCCTGATTAGATAGGTGGGGAAAGAATGGCAGAAAAAAAGCCTACCGTGGCAAACTGTCTGAACTGGCTCCCAACACTTTCTGGGCTTTTCACTATGCCTACCAGCCACTATCTTTCCCTTGATGCCAATGGAATTGAATTAGGTAGAAAGCACTCACTTTTGTTTTTATTTTATTGGTGCCTTTTTAAAAAAAAAAACATAGCCTATTCCCCCATTAACCCCTTCCTGATAATAAAGAAAAAGTTAATCCAAACTGACCAATAAAGCAAATTTGACAGTGTTCATAGCCTTAAAAATCTCCTTTTGACATCTTCCCAATGATTCCCTTTGACTTCTCCAGGCCTGGCTGTGGTTTTACACTACCGATACACTCTCTGGTGGTACAGACGGTCCTGTGGTAGGTTTCATTTGGTTTTCACCCCCAACTAGCCCCTGTTGGAGCACTGTAAGCCAGCCTTTGCCATCCCCTTTGGGCTTTGTTCCCCCTTTATTCTCCATTCTAGTCTAATGTATTCCTTTAGAAAAGACGATGTCTCAACAGGAAGATTCCATGAGCTACTTTTGGCTGGGAGGGTGTAATCACGAGATCTGTAGCATCATAGCTACAGAACTGGAAGGAATTTTGAAAAATTAAATTGTATCTTATTTTCTGGAAGGAATTTCTGTGGATACATCACCAAACCTGCACCTGTATAAGAATCTCTTTTTCATTGGTGGGGGTGGGGGCAGGGATGGAGGTAAGAGCACTGGATATAGAGTCTGAGGACTTGAGTTCACTGACTGTTGCCTCTGCCACTTAATATCTGTGTGAACATGGGCAAGTCACAACCTCTCTCAGCCTCAGTTTCCTCAACTGTACAATGAAAAGATTGGACTATCTGGCCTTTAGAGTCATTTTCAGCTGTGTATGATCCACAACTAGGGGTCCTCAATGTTCGGCTGGAAGAACCCTAGTATGTGAAATTTGCTCTGCAGATGATGAGGATAATTGTAAGGGGAGTGCCCAAGTGAGACTCAGAAGTCTCACAGAGGCTAAAAACAGACATTGAAAAGTAAGGAGGAAAGCTTTCAGGTGCAAAATAAACATTTCCCATTTGAGAAAGGGTGGAAAGTTTGAATACCTTAATTGCAATTGAAGAGGCCAACCAGACAATGAGTGTTTCCTGGGCATAGACAGCATTCACACAGTTGTCCCTAGCCACTCATCTAAATAGGATACCCAAAGGAGTATGGGAGATGAAAAATACTGATCATTCTAAGAGACCCTAGAGTTTTTTCCAGAGAGAGAGGCTTTAATGCAGAAACATTTTGTCTTAAAGGAAAGGAAAATCTTTTCCTGTTTCCTACCAAGAGATGACTAATGACCCCAAACATGAGGTTCAGAAGGAGTCAAAGAGAAATGCTGACTGAGGTATCTGTAATTTCCACATGGGAAACAAAAACCATCTTGTAGGGAATGGGGAATTGTTTTGGAGTGAAAAACTGAATAGTTTTGTAATATACTTAATGCTTGTGGGCAGTTCAGCTTTTAAGATTATTCTTCTTATGACCCATTGGGGAATCTTATATATGTTTCTCTTGGCTATGATTGACCAGTGCTCATCACTGGACATTTCCTCTTCTTAATAAAGGTATTCTTCAAGCATAGAATGAAGCATGACAACTAATGAATAAAGCTGCTCAATGTTTGAAAGAATCAATTGGGTGTTACCAATACTTATAAGGGAGGAGTCTAAGAACTCAGCTCATTAATGGCTCAGTGAGGCCATTTGGTCAGTGGTCCCTGCTGTACAGGAATACCAACTGAAGATTGTTCAAGAAACCATTGATGCAAGAGCACTACCTTCCAATGCCACACCCATGGTACCCTTGTTGTACTGATAGCTTTCCGCATGAGCAATATTAACATATGACTTTTTTGACTATAGTAAACGCTTTTGGGTTTTGATGGTGGGTCCACGCATAATATTTGATGTCTTAACTAAGATAAGTTGGTTCCAGAAGTGGGGTTTCTGAAATTGAGACTAACCAGAGATGTGGTGTACCACATAAGGCCACACCGTTGTTTCATAAGACCATGTCAAGAGGGTCGAAGCTTGTAGTCCTGGGGTAGAGGGACACAGATTTAGATTTTCCAGTGGTGCATGGAATCTTGTTCTGCTCTTCCTCTGAAGTCCTGTAAGCTTAAGGATATATTTACATGGATGGGGAAGGATAGGAGTATATGGTAGGCATGACACTGAAATGCTATAAGAAAGTAGGAGTCCAGGCCCTGTGGGGTAAGCTAACTATTTGCCACCACTCTCAGCATACTGCAGAGGTAGCAGAAGCAAGACTATGTTCCATGGGAATATCTAGAGGCACATGAATTAATTTTTAAAGAATTCCTGGAAGGGTGCCAAAAGTGGATTAAGGTGGCAAAAAGACAGGCTTGGACCCTGAATCTTATGGATTGCTACACTGCATGTCCTGCCATGTCTTTGTGCTCCAGATCCATTCAAGTTGGGAAGAACCTTGACAATGATATGGACAATGGAAACACCTCAGAGAAACTTTGAGGGTCCAGGTGAGTTCCCTTCACTGCAGGTCCAGCGGGTTGCAGGTTGCACCCTCTGCTGGTCTCATCTCTCTCTGAATGTATTACAAGGATAGAAATATTGAGTAATTGGCACAACCTCAACTATATGTAGCTGGATCCAGCCCTGACACCATACTTCAACTTCTTATCCAGCTGTGTACTCAGGCCATCTTGCTATCTGCCTACCTGAATCAGTACCCTCCACCCCAGACCTAGATTCCTGCACACCGGACCTCTGAAATCAATAGTCCCTAGTACTATTTAAAAGTCCCATTCTGGGTCCCAACCAATTTGATTGGTTCCTAGGACCACAGGATCAGAGATTTAGGGGTGGATCACTAAATTGTTCGTGACTTTTGACCTACCCATACCTCTTCTAGACCTATACCCTAGAGAGATCAAAGAAAAAGGAAAAGGACCCATATGTACAAAAGTATTTATAGCAGCTCTTTTTATAGTGGCAAAGAACTGGAAATTAAAAGGCTGTCTATCACTTGGGGAATGGCTGAACAAATTATGGTATATTAATGGGATGGAATACTATTTTGCCATTAAAAATTATGAAAGGAACAGTTTTAGATAAGGACTTAGGGAAGGCTTGCATGAATTGATGCAGAGTGAAATGAGAAGTCATATGTCTTATCCAAATGGATATGACCTAGACATAAAAGATAACATCACAAATAAATTAGAGGAGCAAGGAAGAAATTACCTTTCAGATCTATGGATAGGAGAAGAATTCATGACCATCCAAGGGTTAGAGAGGATCATAGAAGATAAAATGGAAAATTGTAATTGCATACAATTAAAAAGCTTTTGCACAAATAAAATCAATTCAGCTGAAATTAAACGGCAAAGAAGTACCTGTGGGGGGAAAGTACCTGCAGCAAGTCTGTCTGATAAAGATCTCATGCCTAAGATAAATAAAGAATTGATTCAAATTGATAAGAACAAGAGCCATTCCCCAAATGATAAATGATCAAAGGATATGGACAAATAGTTCTTGAAGGAAGAAATTGGTTATCAACAACCATATGATAAAATGCCCCAAATCACTAATAATTAGAGAAATGTAAATTGAAGTTATATTCAGGTTTCACTTCTCACCTATAATATTGACGAAATTGACATATAAGGAAAACGACAAATGTTGGAGGGGGCTGAGGGAAAATAGGCACACTAATGCACTGTTGGTGCTGTGAATTGGTATAGCCATTCTGAAAAGCAACCTGGAATCGCTGTCAAAAAGTCACTTCATTGTGACCTAGTGACACCACCACTAGGCTTATACCTTATAGAGAAAAAAGACAGAGGAAAACAAACTATCTACAAAAAAAATTTGTAGTTGCCATTTTGGGAGCAACAAAGAATTGGAAGTTAAAAGGATTCCATTGAGGAGAGGCAGAACAAAATATGGTATATGATTGTAACAGAGTATTATTGCTCCATTAAGGAATTAAGAAAAGAGGGGATTTCAGAGAAACCTGGGAAGACTTTTTATCAACTGATGCAGAGTGAAGTGAGCAGAACTACGAAAACAATTCATACAATAACAACAATATGTAAAGGCAAGCATCTTTGAAAGACTTAAGAACTCTAGCCAATGCAAGGATCAACCATGAATACAGAGGACTTATGATGAATCAGGCTACCTTCTTCCAGAGAGAGGGTGGACTCAGGATACAAGATGAGACATATGTTTTTAGATGTGGCCAATGTGGGAATTTGTTTTGATTGACAATTCATCCTTGTTACAAGGGTTTTATTTTTCTTTTAAATTTAGAGTGGTGGGAGGGAGATAAAAGAAATGACTTTTAACCTGGAAAGATTTACATGAACTGATACTGAGTGAAGTGAGAAGAACTAAGAGACACAGTACACAGTAACAGCAACACTGTGCAATGACCAGCTTTGATAGACCTAGCTTTTCTCAGTAATACAATGATCTAAGACAATTACAAAAGACTCATGATGGAAAATGCTATCCACATCCAGAGAAAGAACTACGGAGTCTGAATGCAGATTGATACATATTATTTGTTCTCTTTTTTTTCTTCCTCGTGGTTTTTCTCTTTTGTTCTGATTCTTCCTTCACAACATGACTAATGTGGAAATATGTCTAATAGGATTGTACATGTATAGCCTATATCAGGTTGCATGCCGTCTTGGGGAGAAGAGAGGGGAGGAAGGGAGAAAAAAATTTGGAACTCAAAATCTTATAAAAGTGAATGTTGAAAACTATCTTTACATGTAATTGGAAAAAATACTACTAAGTGGAAATGCCTTTTACTTAAGGAATAAAATTAAATGAAAAACAAAGGTTTAGAGCTGGAAGAGATCATACAGGCCACTTAGTCCAATGGTCATTTTACAACTGAGGAATTGTCAGAGCCAAAATTTGAACTTAGGTTCTGATTTTCAACCTGGCACTCTTTTCACTGTGCTGATGAGGAAGTGCAAACAGCCCACTTAGTTCTCTAAGATGCTTGAAAGACTAGACTCTAGAGCATTCTTCACCTTCATATTCCAACCAGCTATCCACCCAAGCCATCTTACCACTTGCCTCTTGCTCCTCTACACTCCCCTACCCAATTCTCCACCTCTTGCTCTGGACACAGTAATCAAATAAATCTTACCATTGCTTCTGGAAAGGAAGTAGTAACTGATTTCCCTATGGATCAACTCACCATCCCTGTGACTTCTCAGAAGGAGACTTATTTTTCTGGCCAGCCCTCCCCCATATATATTATATGCATTCATATTTATTAATTCGTTCATTTCCTAACTCAGAGTTTAAGACTCCTCTTGATTGGCAGGGTGAAATGGAAGCTGATAGAACTCTCACTGCCTTTTAAAATTGTAAACTGGGCAATACTGCTGTACTGGGGGGAGCAAAAGAAGTAGCAGCAATCATTCAGAAGGGAATACACAGCATCCTCCAATCAAGAATTGATTTTGTGATACAAAGGGAAGAGGAAGGCAATCATCTTAAGGGACTGAGCTTAGAGCACAGTTCATGTTGTGGTAAGATAGGCCAAGGAGGATACCTGAGACTCAATATGTATTTGTACTGATTCATGCATAGTCTGGGGCATGTCAAGGGCAAGGGTGGAAGACTGGATCATGAGATCATAGATTTAGAGCTGGAAAGCACCTTACAGGCCATTAAGTCCAATGTCCTCATTTCATGGATGATGAAACTGAAGGGTCACACAGTGAGTGGCCAAAATGGGATTTCAACCTAGGTCTTCTTGTCTCCAAGTCCAGTGCCCTTTGTGCCATGCCCCATGGCCTCTCAAAGATAAAGAGATAAGGGACAGGATTCTTTGGGAAGACCTTGCTGAATGGGGTTGCCATTTATCCATTAAAGTGTCCCATTTTAAAACCCCTAAAAATGAACATAGCACAACAATGAGATCTACATATTCAACTGCAACCGATAACAGAAGCTTCTATAATAGGTTCCATGGAATTCCTGGCCTTTGTGTGATAGACCATAAACAGATCAGGTATGGAGAAAGGGATTGAGGATGTACATGGATGACAAATCACAGCATGCCATTAGCCAAAATTGACTTTAGTAGCATGGTGGCCAGCTGCATCAGCTGTGAGACAGTAAGTAAATAAACATTAATTAACTGGCTACCATCACCCAGGCACAGTGTTAGGCTCTGAAATTCCTTAATATGTCCTGCTCCAGGGCCTCTCCCTCTGATTGGAGAAGATAGAGGGTGGATATTGGAGACCTCCTCTCTGATCTTCCACCATATAAGGAGGGCTCTCTGAGAATTCATTTCTTCATTTCGCACCTGGCTGCTTTCTTAGACTTCATGGTCCCCAGAAATTCTTCATTCTGCAAGAAAAAAATCAACTCTGATATTCTCACCTCAGATAATTTTTTCTCCTTGTCATCACGCTGCAGGAGGATACTTCCACCCCTCCATTTTCAGCTTCTTTCTATGTCTTGTCTTCCACCATTAGATTGTGAGCTCCTTGAGGGCAGAGGCTCTCTTATGCCTTTCTTTGTATTCCTAGTGCTTAACACCATGCCTGGCACATAAATAAATGTTCATTGGTTCTGACTCTGATTCTTGGCTTTGGGGTGGAGTCTTGTATGCTTATGAATTAATTCTAATTATTACATTTAGTTATTATGGCACATTGCTATGATTTTTTATGTTAATTCAATTTTTATATGTTAAAATGGGAGCTAATAATCTATTTGATGGATATTTGTTTACACAAGGGGTAGCACTATGTAAGGGTGGCCTGTTAAGTTGTCCAGGTGGTTGGTAGGGACACTGTAGTTACCAGTGGCCACCATGCTATTCTGGCTTCCTCCCTTTGGACATGCATATTATGATACTGGTAGGATTTTATTTTCTACTATAGCTTGTAATCTCTAGGGAGCAGAATTGACTATGTTCATTGCTAGTGCCAGGTCCTGAAATATTTAGAAATATCTATTGAATGATTCTTGGCCATTCATCCTCTCTGAGCCTCAGTTGCCTCATCAACAAAATGAGAATAATAATACCTGTAGAGTTGTAGTGAGGATGAAATGAATAATGAAGTACGTAAAAGTGATTTTTTGGGGGGAAAGAAGCAATGATTGGGATGATATCGTACTCCCTGGACTGTGAATCATGCATGACATAATTTAAGAACTCCACTAACATTTAGTATAACAACTCCTCAGCCTTAGGCATCAAACCCATGTGACTAACTTTCTCTAGGTACCATATTGAAATGCTCCAACGATTATAACCCATCCATATTTGCCCACAAATTCAGCACAAGGGGACTGCCCAATGTACTCAAGGCCTTTCCCAATGGCCTCCTGAAGGTACCAGTGGAATAATCCAGCTATCTATTTGTCATCCCACACTCTTGCCACATGGTTTGCTCTTTTCTTCCTCACATACATTTCCCTGGATGGTCACCCACTACATCCTGGGCCATTGCCAGTTGTCTTGACCTTTGTCTTGCCACTGGACTTCGGTGACTCTGGAGGAGAGAGTGAGGCTGATGACTTTGCATAGCTCTGCCCTAGTCATATCCAATTGACACGCAAGTCAAGACATCACCCTTGTGATGTCACTGATCCTCTTTGAGAAGGGAGGAGAAACAACAGCTATATTTCCCTGATGACATCTTTTATTCGTCTTCAAAATTTTTCATTGGTCATTTGTTGCAGGCTGTTCATGTCCACCATGTACCTTTTTGCTGCCTTCTGTGTGAACTTTGTTTTTAATTCTTTGTAGACTGGGACATAATAAACACTTAATAAATGCTTAATGCCTTGCCTTGCCTTCATTCCATTTTTCTATGCCATAGAGCAGCACCTGTAGAATATTGGTATTAAAAAAGATGGACCTTTGTTTAGGGGGAAGTTTGGAGCTAGGAAAAGAGCTTTGCACTTTCCTAAAGTCAATCCATCCTTCTCTTTTCTTCTTGTTGAGCTCTGAGCCCAACTCTTTATTCATCTATATTATCTGTCCTAGATATATATCCTGACACATAAATTTTATAGGTTGTGTATCCAAATGCATGTCATAATCTGGGCTTTGTTCATCATCCACTCTGCTTGTTCTTTCTGGTTGGATGATGAAGCCAAACTATTGTGGGTGGTGACAGATCTCTTTTAGGAAGCTCTGCAGTGTTGCAGAGTTTGATGGAACCAGCACAATGCTATCCTCAAACAAAAACATCTATAGGACCTTACCATCCATAGAGAAACCCTCTTCAACATTTACTCAGCTAGATCTCCTCCATCAGAATGGAGAACACCTTAGGTGAGCATCTATCTTCCTGTTTTATGCCTCACTTGATGTTTTTCATCAAAAGATCATTGAAGAGAATTATTTGTGTTGTTATTTTTCAAGGAAGCTTGAATGCTTTTGATGTATGAATTGATGATACCTTGTTGGAAAAGAGCTTTTAAAGTGTTGTTTTGCTCTATTGAATCAAATTCTTTTTCAAAATCAACAAACAGTAAATACAATTGTAGCTTATGTTTCTTACATCTTTCAATCAATTGCAAAATGATAAATATGTGGTCCAATGTTGAATGTTGCTTGTGAAAGCCTGCTTATTCTCTACTAATATCTTTATTGAGGATGCCCTCAATTTTTGTATAGATGGTTCTCATAAAGATTTTGTGTAACTAGGAATAGACATATAGGATGGCAATTGGAGACAGAAAAGAAAGAATATGAGGATATCCAGGCTGCAGCCCTTAATTCAATATTGTTAGAATGCCAAGTTTATGTTGTATTGTATAATATATAAAATTGATAGTCATTGATGTATTTCTAATATAATATTATTTATTCAGTTTGGTGAACTCATGGGTTTCTGACATAGAAAGTAATGAGTTATCTTTATAATATTCTTGATTGTGTATAACGTTTTATGTGTGTGATAAGTAAGGGTAAAATATATTGAGTAAATTAAACATTTATAATATACCTAACTTATAACATACATTTTGCTATTGCTATACTAGTAACAGGGCAGCTAGGTGGTGTGGTGGATAGAATGCCTGGCCTAGAGTCAGGAAGACCTGAGTTCAGATCTTACTAGCTGTGTGACCCTGGGTAAGTCATGCTATTTGCCTCAGTTTCCTCATCTGTAAAATGGGGATAATAATAGCACCTACCTCTCAGGGTTGTTGTGAGGATTAAATGAGATAATAATTATAAAGTGCTTACACAGTTCTTGGCACATAGTAAGCATTATATAAATGTTAGCTAGTACTATTTGAAGTAGTAGGGACATTCAAATACTCTGTAGTAGGTACCCAGGAGAAGCTAGGTAAGCCTTTATGAGTATCACTATCAGTTGCTTAACCAGATGTGAAATTCCATTGATAAGATTAATTCAGAAAAACTTAGAAGTTAACTCTATGGACCCTTTGTCCTGGGCACTTACTGCCTCACCAACACCAAACTGATGAAGATTGATTAATGACTGATAATAGATATACCTGAGCCAAATTCTGGGGCTTGATTTTTGAAAAGGGTTAGGGATACATAGGAGAGGGAGCCCTATCCAGATTTAGATTCAGTTCTTTGGCATGAGACCTAAACATCCACGCTCCTCACCTGGTAACCTTGTGTATTGAGGAACTGGTGCCCAATGAAGAGGACCAAAGAGAAGAATTCCTTGTACCAAGCATAGACCATAGCCAAGAAGCGGCACAGGACAGAGCCAAAATTTGGAGAAACAAAGCCAGACTTCGACTTTCACTGGTACTAGAAGCATGTGCATCAAGAAATCAACCTCAGATAAAGACAAACAAACTGAAGAATTCCTGGACCAAATGAAGTAGGTCCTATGCCAAGCAGGGCCTAGAGGTTAAGAGCAAGTAAGATACAGAGCCACTATAAGAAAGAGCAAATCTGACTCTTGCCCTTTATTGCTTCTATGAGATACGTGGATTGTGCAGGTTTGGAAGATGGAGATTTACTCCTTCTCAACTCTGGGTGCCTTCTGCTTGTGGAGCGCCTCATCTAGGGTATCTCAAGAAGAGTAATATTATAAAGTGGGAATATTGTATAGATCCCTGAATGATGGAGGCCCATCAGACAGGGAAGGAGAGTTGACTTGGCTGTTTATGGTTGGGTATGTCATTGGTAGTTTTTGTTGGCTTAAATAAAACTTTCCATATATTTGATATTTTGGTAGCCTTCATGTTGCATGGACTCTAAGGACTTTTTTTTTAAAGCAATAAACATACGAACTAAATTTTGCAAGAGCCAAAGAGTTAATATTGAGAAGCCTTCCAAAATTAACCCCAATTCATGTAAATAAAGAAATAGTTTTTACTGCAGTTCTGGGTCATGGGTTACAATTAAATTTGGCCAGTAAGAGATCCCACCTATCCACTTTCCTTTCTGTATGCCCCAGACCCTTCCCCAGCTAGACTGGCTAGGACTGATCCCTGGAAGTTTACTCAACTAATTAGCATTGGCCTAAGAAGGGAATTCTACAAGAGTAAAATGAACTTTGTCAGCAAACAGGCAATATTTGAAAGCATCAATTTGAAAGAATCAAACCTCCAGGAGTACTCTGATAACCACAGCTTCCAGTGGACCAAGAAGATTTTCAGTCAGTGGCCATAGCCTATGTGGTGCCTGGCCTTTGAGATTTGAGCAGTATGAGGCTGACTGCACCTCCAAGGATAAGTAAATCAGATCCAAGTGTAGCAAGATAGAATTGGCCTATAGGGAATATTCCATGGAGTGTGCTCAGAGTTGCCATTCCTGGTTCTAGTCAACCACACTGGAGATCTGGGGTTTGCCCTGGCCCTATATGATTTGGGGCTACCAGTCTGGAACTTTGAGATGATGGTGTTAGAGCCAGAATTACTAATTACTCAGTAGATGCACAAAAGAGGACAATTAGCCCTTCTGCCTCTCTCCTCCTTGCCGGCTGAGAATCATGTTAGGACTGTTTCAATCTGCTTCCAAGTAGAGAAGGACAACTGATTGTCTCTCACCCTGACCTTATGGCATCTGTGTGTACGTGGCATCTAAGGTACATGTCTTGTCTAGGCAAGTCTGAACCTGGATTTGAGTGGACTTTTTCTGTATTTGTTTTTTCCTACTCTTAGATTAATAAGTACCTATCCCGTGATAAACGTATCCATGTTTGGAGACTTCCTCATGAATTAGAGGCCCTAGGTCCCATAAGAAGCATGATTTTTGGAAGCAGCAGCAGGAGCATTATGATGGTAGGAAGGGGCAGGGGGTGGGGTGGGGATGAAAATGGACTTCGCTACATTGGTGTTTTCTCTGTCTAATAGTTTTCAAAGAGCTATCTCTTTCCAGCTTTGCCTGGAGCTCTTTCCAAGCGGCTTAAGCAGCTTAGTGAACTCATGGGTCTCATACAGAAAGTAAAGAATGGTCTGGCCTTCAAATCTCTCAAAAGAATTTACTAAGGATTCAAACAAATCAAAAATAGATAAACAATACTCACAGATTGATATTGAAAGTTATCAATACAAGAAGAATAACATGGGACACTGTAAGATTATGATTGTTATGATTTTCAGAGAGGCCCCAATGTGGTGAATTCCATCTTCATCCCCTCCTTCCTTCTTATTACTATTTCCTTGAGATGCCACATATACTAACTTTAAAAAAACCTAACCAATTAAGGTACTCTGCTGAGCATAATGTGTAAACTCTGAGAGGCCAGGGACCATGCAGAGACTGAGTATGGTACAGTGAGGACACTTCCAAATATGAATTCATGATGCAGCCCAGCTCTCGTTCCTGAATGCCTGAAAGCAGGACTCTTTCAGTATCTCTGCTATGACCTGACATTTCACTAAAGGAGTTGGTTGTCTGTCACTTGGCAAACTTACTGACCTACATGCACACACATCTCTTTCCTATCCCATAACCCTCTATTCATTTCTGCTTTGTTTAGCCCTGACTCATAGTTTTTTTAAGCAATTGTAGTAGATGGACTGTTGTGGCAGACATTTTCCTATACAAATGACCTCCTTAAGTGAGTCCCTCTTTTTTCTTGGTTTCCAGAAAGGGACACAAGCATCAAACAAGCAAACATGAGAAGGAAAAGAACATGAAAAATTTTGTAGAGTTGGGTCTCTGATTTTTTTCTTCTTTCATAATGACTCCTGTATGCCAGGCCTAATCAAAAAGAAAATGTCACCATCAAATGAACAATTAGGGCAAATCAGGCTGAAAAAGAATCATAGAATCCCTCCCCCTCCACCTTCCCCCCATTCCGGCTCTGCCTTGGCTGGGTGGCTGTTAAGCTATAGTTAGATAAGATTCTGTGATGTTGGTGACACTTCACAACTTGCTCATTTGTAATCAAAGAAGAGCCAGCTGTGGGCACTCCTTGCCCTGTGCAAGCTCAGGCAGCCCATTAATAGCCTGGCCTACAAAGAGAAAAATCTGTCCTCCGCATAGACACCTTGTTATGTATTTACTATTTTAACAGAGTAATTGGCACAACCTGAATGTGGTAACGGATGCTGATGCCTCAAGCTCCCTATTAGATGCTTTAAGAAAAAGCAGGTGAGCATCACTCTAACATGAATAATGCCAATCAAGTCCTATTTCAGCACTTCAAGGGTCCGTGGTTTCATTGGGGTGGCTATGGACACTCCTTCCAACGACACAGGGCACATCCCTTTTACTACTTCTTAGTCTTCAAGAGAGAATTCGTTCTGGCTCTGTTACAAATGTATAGGCATACCTCGTTTTATTGTGCTTCACTTTACTGCGCTTTGCAGATTCTGTATTATTTTTTTTTTACAAATTGAAGATTTGTGAGAACCCTGCATTGAGCAAGTCTATTGGCACCATTTTTCCCCATAGCATGTACTCACATCATGTCTCTGTCACATTTTTGGTAATTCTTGCAATAGTTCAGTTTTTTCATTATTATTATATCTATTGTGGTGATCTGTGATCAATGATCTTTTGATGTTGCTATTGTAATTGTTTTGGGGCTTCACAAACCATGCCAACGTAAGTGAACTTAATGGATAAATGTTGCATATGTTCTGACTGCCCCACTGATTGGACCTTCCCCCATTTTTCTGCCTCTTCTTGGGCCTCTCTGTTCCCTGAGACACAACAATATTGAAGAATATTACATAAACTTAGTTGATAAAGCAGTAGCAGAGTTTGAGAGGATTGACTCCAATTTTGGAAGAAGTTCTCTTGTGGGTAAAATGCTATCAAACAACATGGCATGCTACAGAGATATCTTTCATGAAAGGACGAGTCAATCGATGTGGTAAACATCACTGTAGTCTTATTTTAAGAAATTCCCACAACCACCCCAACCTTCAGCAACCACCACTCTGATCAGTCAGCAGCCAGCAACATCAAGGCAAGACCCTCTGCTAGCAAAAAGATTATGACTCACTGAAGGCTCAGATGATGGTTACCATTTTGTTTTTAGCAATAAAGTATTTTTAAATTAAGGTGTGTGCTTTTTTTTAGACATAATACTATTGCACACTTAATAGACTACAGTAAAATGTAAACATAAATTTTATATGCACTGGGAAACCAACACATTAGCATGACTTGCTTTATTGTGATAATTGCTTTATTGTGGTGGTCTGGAACCAAACCTGTAATATCTCCGAGGTATATCCATATGTTCTCTCATCTCGACTGGGCCCCTCATGCAGCAAGGCAATCCTTTTATTCATCCATAATTGATTCCCAACCCATTCTCACCAATGGCTGTTCCAAACCTTCTTTACTCTCATGCCTCCCTCAGTGCCCCTCCCCATCCTCATAGCTGAGGTGCTTGCCTCACTCTTTATTGAAAAAATTGAGGCCATTGCCTCAGAGCAGTCTTTTCTGTCTTTCCCCATCTCACAGCCCCTTGACATCATCCCCTATCATTTTCTCCTTTATTCCAGACTCTGATCAAGAGGTGTTTTTTTCCCTTCCAAAGCTTACCCCTCTTTTCGATCATATCCCCTCCTATCATCTCTAGCAGATCACCCCCATTCTCATCCCCTTTCTCTCGCTAGTCTTCAATTCCTCGTTATCTACAGGTTCCTTTCTGGCTGCCTATAAATGCACCCATGTCTACCTCTCCTTAAAAATCTCTCATTAGAACCCTACATCTCTGCCAACTACTGTTCTATATCTCTCTTCCCTTTCTCAGCCAAACTCCTTCAAAGAAAGTCATATATACTATTTGTGTATTTGGACTATTTGTGCCCACCCTGTGGTAGAGCCTTCTGAGCTTTCATTGGTCTGATCAGCCACAGTTGGACATGTTATACCTTCACTCTAATGTAGTGATGTCATTTTGGTCCTCTTTGAGCATGAAGGACAACAATCAACTCACCAACTATATTTAGTGCCTATGCTTCCCTTCCTCCGAGCCCTTTCTTAAACCCTTGCAGTCTAGCTCCCACCTTCTTTGTTCAATTGAAATTGCCCTCTCCAAAGTTACCAATGATTTCTTAATTAACAAACCTAATGACCTCTTCTCAATCCTTATTTCTTAACTTTGCTGTTGACCTCCCTCTCTTCCTGAATACTTTCCTCTCTGGGTTTTCATGATACTACTCTCTCCTGGTTTTCCTCATAGTCGTCTGGCTGCTCCTTCTCAATCTCCTTTGCTGATTTATCACCCATGTCATGCTCACTGACTCTGGGTATCCCCAAGACCCTGTACAGAGCTCTCTTTTCTTTTCTTGGTGGTAGCTTACTTGGTAACCCTATCAGCTTCCACGGGTTCAAATACCATCTCTGTGCAAATGATTCCCAGATCTATATATCTAGCCTTACTCTATTTCCTGAGCTTCAGTTCTGTTCCAAACTCAACATGTCCAAAACAAACAACACTAATTATCTCCTTCCCTCTTCCTCTCATCAGAATTTCTCTATAAGGTCAGAGAGGTGGTGCAATAGATAGAGCACTGGGCTTGGAGTCAGGGAGACCTGAATTCAAGTCCAGCCCCAGACATTTACTAGTTGTATGACCTTGGGCAAGTCACTTAATGTTTGTTTGCCTACCTTACAGCTTTGCTGTGAGGACCAAATGAGATAATAACTATAAAGTATTTAGCACAGAGCCTGGCACGTCGTAAGTGCTATATTCAGGTTAGTTATTATGCTAATAATAATTAATAGTATAATAATGATAATAATACAATTATGTATAATATATAATAATAAATAATTGTAATAATAAATAGCATAACAATACAATCACATATTATAATAATAAATAATTGTAATAATGTTATAATTAATTATAATTAATACAATTACCAATGATAAAATTATTATTATTATTATTACTATGGAGGGCACTACCATACATCCAATTATGCAGATTTACAATGGTCAGTGTCAGCCTCAGCTACTCTCACTCTCCAATTCACCAGCAAGTCATGACATCATTCACTCCATATATCCAATTAGCTGCCAGATCTCATCATTTCTATCTCTACAATATCTTTCGTATATCTCTTGTTTATGCCCCTTCCTCTCCATTCACATAGCCACCACCTTAGTACAGGCCATTGTCACCCTTATCTGGACTGTTGCCATGGCCTCCTCTTTGGTCTCCCTATCTCAAGCCTTGTTCCAACCATTCCTTCACATAGCCACTGAATAAGTTTTCCCCAAAAGCCTGTCTGACTAGGTCTTTAGGACTAGAGCTTGACTATAGTCAGACTAGAGCCACTCCTCCACTCAACAAACTCCAATGGCTCCCTATTACCTCTGGATCATACAAAAACACCTCTCTTTGAGAAGTTGATCTCTTTATACATGCCTTGTTCCTACATGTCCACTTTTCTTAAACATCATTCCATGAGATATACTCTGCAATCCATCCACACTGGCCTAGCTGCTGTTCTATGTACAATATGTTTCATTTCCCATCTATGCTTTTGCATTAGCTGTCTCTCATATCTGAATGCCCATCCTCTTCATCTTTGCCATGACCTTCTTCTCCATGAAAACTTTCCTTATCCCCTCCTAGTGCTAGTACACCCCTCCCCAAACTATTTGCATTCATTTTGAGTATACACAAAAATATATATGTATGTATATTTAAGGAACAAATATGTCTATGTAGTTTATATATGTACATATATACATTTGCATGTATGCACACATATACACAGGTTATTTTGGAGAAAAAAAGGTATCCATAGGGCTTAGAGCAGTGCCTGGCACAAAATAAATGCTTAATAAATGCTTGTTGTTCAAGCAGTCAACAAACATTTATTAAGTACCTACTAGGTGCTTAGGTTGGCACAGTGGATAGAGTTCGGGGCCTGAAATAAGGAAGACTCATCTCTCTGAGTTCCAATCTGGCCTCAGACACTTACTAGCTGTGTGACCTTAGGCAAGTCACTTAACCCTATTTGCCTCAGCTTCCTCATCCATAAAATGAGCTGGAGAAGGAAATGGCAAACTGCTCCAGTATCTCTGCCTAGAAAACTTCAAATGGGGTCAGGAAGAGTCAGACAGGATTGAAAACAACTGAACAATTGTACCAGGTACTGTACTAGGTGCTGAAGTTACAAATGCTATGCATGAAGCAATCTCTGCTAGCAAGGAACTTGTATTCTGATAGGGAAGACAAGAAGAGTGTGTGTACCTATATATGTATACATATATGTATGTGTATATATATATATAAATACACACACAGAATAAATATAAAGAGAAAAAAATTCAAATAAATACAAAGTAGCCAAAGACAAGGTAATTAAGAAGGGAAGATATTAGCAGTTGCAGAGATTAGGAAATGCTTCATGGAGAAGGTAGTGCTCAAGCTGTACCTTAAAGAAAGGGATTCTATGATGTGAAGGTGAAGAGAGAATTCTTTCCAGGAGGCAGCCAGAGCAAAGTTATAAAATCGGGAGATGGAGTGTTGTATGTGAGGAACAGATAGAAGTTTGAATAGCAGAGTGTGGGAGGAGAAATAATGTTCACTGAGGCTAGAAATATAGATTGGGGTCAGGTTGTGAAGGGTTTTTATTTTTTTTAATTAATTTTTTTTTAGGCAATTGGGGTTAAATGACTTGCCCAGGGTCACCCAGCTAGTACATGTCAAGTGTTTGGTCTAAGGCCAAATTTGAACTCAGGTCCTCCTGACTTGAGAGCCGGTGCTCTATCCACTGTACCACTTAGCTGCCCCTGTGAAAAGTTCTTAAAAAGCTAAATAGAGAATTTTAGATTTTATCCTAGGGGTGATAGGGAGCCACTGGAGTTGATTGAGTCAGGTAGTGACAAGATTTGTGTTTAAGGAAAATTCATTTTGACAGCAGTGTGTTGGATGGAGTGGAGTAATGTGAGACCTTAGTCAGGGAGACCAATTGATAGCTATTGCAATAAACTAGCATGTGGTAATATGGGCCTGAACTAAAGTGGTTGTTGTGTGAGTAGAACGAAGGGATCAGATGGGAGAGATGGTGTAGAGGGAGAGATAGCAAGATTTGACAACAGGTTGGATAGGTGTGGTGACAGAGAGTGAGTTTAGAAAATAATGTTGGGGCAGCTAGGTGGTGCAGTGGATAGAGCTCTGGCCTTGGAGTCAGGAAGACCTGAGTTCAAATCTGGCTTCAGACCCTTGACACTTACTAGCTGTGTGACCCTGGGCAAGTCACTTAACCCTGATTGCCTCACCAAAAAAGCAATAAAATAAAATAAAATAAGAAGATAATGTCAAAATATGAACCTGGGAGATAGGAAGAATGTTGGTTTCTTTGACAGTAATGATGAAGTTGAGAAAGGAAGGTTTGGTTGAGAAGATAATGAATTCAGTACTAGATATACTGAGTTTGAGTGTCTCTGGGACATCCATTCTGAAATGTCCAAGAGACAATTGGTAATGTGGGACTAAAGCTCAGGAGAGAGGCTGGGGCTGGATATACAAATCTGTGAGTCATATGCCCAACCCATGGGAGCTCATGAAGTTACTAAGAGGGAGACTGTAGCGACAAAAGAGAACAGGACCTATGACACAGTCTTGACATATACCCAGAGTTAGGGGGTGTGATATGGATGGGGAGCCATCAAAGGAAACTGAGGAGTGCTCAGACAGATAGGAAGAGAACCAGGAGAGAGCAGTGTCATGGAAACCTAGAGAAGAGAGAGTATTCAGGAGGAAAGAATGGTCAACAGTGTCAAGTGCAGCAGATTGATAAGGATGAGCACTGAGAAAAGAACAATGTATTTGGAAATGAAGAGATTGTTGGCAACTTTGGAGAAAGCCATTTCAATTGAGTGATGAGGTTGGAAGCCAAACTGCAAAAGGTTGAGAAGTGAGGCAGGAAGTATAGATAGCATTTTCAAGAAATGTGGCTAGAAAAAGGAGGAGAGATTAAAGACAATAGCTTGAATATAAGGTAGCATCTAGTAAAGATTTCTGAAGGATGGGGGAGACTTGGGCATATTAGAAGGCAGCAGAAAAAGGGAGAGAGAAAGAGAGAGAGAGAGAGAGAGAGAGAGAGAAAGAGAGAGAGAGAGAGAGAGAAAGAGAGAGAGAGATCTTTGTGGTTGCAATCTGATGGAGAAGATGGTGGGAGGGAATGGGATCAAGTACATACGTAGAAAGGCTGGCAAGGTAAAAATATGTTTTTGTCAAAAAGTGGGGAAAAGGAGGAAAGAATTGGTGATAATGTCAAAGGATTTTGAGATGAAGAGAAAGAATGAAGAGAGAGCTCAGGTTGAATGTCCTCAATCTTCATAGCAAAATAACAGGAAAGACTTGAGGTGGGAGGGTGTGGGAAAAAGAGAGACAGACAGACAGACAGACACAGAGAGAGGCGGGAAGGAGGACATGTGGGAGAGAGACAGACAGACAGACACAGAGAGAGGTGAGAAGGAGGACATGTGGGAGAAAGAGAGACAGACAGACACAGACAGATGTGGGAAGGAGGACGTGTGGGAGACTTTAGAAGGAAAAGAGAAAGTTCGGAATAGCTTTTGTGGGGAATGAGATAGGGAATCAATTAGAGAGAAATAAAAGGATTTCCTTGCTGCAACTGGGTCCAGTTGATAACTTGATTTGGCATTTGACTTTAAAATAAATTCCTCTGATTGACCAATCAAGTCATACCAAAACATGTGTTTAGTTAAGGTATGGGGGAGAGAGAGATGATACCACCTTCTTGGAGGTCTCATTGAGGATACAGGAAAAATTAAACAAGAAAAAGTTTAAAAAAATAGTTCAAGATAACAGTAGAAATGGTATCACACTAGGAAATCGTGATTTTAAATGCTTGAGCACAATAATATCAGTGATACAATGACTTGTCAGGCTGGAGAAAAGACTATTCCCCTGGGAAGGCTCCTTGGAGATAGGATTAGAAGAAAGTTGGGGAGGAGAAGAGAGAAGTGACTATGAAAAAGCTGTGCCTTGAACTCAAACTTGAAGCTCTTCTGAATAGCTCTCTGCTCTTTGGCTCTTACAGAATTTGTCACCATGGCACCTACACCTAAGCACAAGAGTGAGCGCTTGAGCACGTGTATGTGTGTGTGTGTGTGTGTGTGTGTGTGTGTGTGTGTGTGTGTACTAGTTTTAGCTAATTGCACACACTCATTCCCTCTGAGGGACAGCTCCCCAGACCAGTTCTATGCTTCAGAATTAATTGTCCCCATAGGAGTTACAGACTTATTTCTCTAATCCCAGGGAAAGTCACATTTTTTGATGCGTCAGAGGAAAACACACCTCCCCACCCCTAACTAACAGTGACACTTACTGTCATATAAATGCTGAGTCAAAAGCAGAAGTGAGCTGGGCTGTGGTACATAGGACCTTACAGTAGGCATTTATTAAACATTGACTTGAACTTAAGTTACTTAGCTGGAATGTATATACCAGCCTATTCAGTTTGGAACAGAAGCTATCTGATTATTTCTCATCAATTCCTCCCCTCCTTATAAAGGGGAAGTCCTTACAGGAATTATCCCAAATGGATCATCAAGTATGCAAATGAAGTATTGAGTATGCAAATTAGATATTGATTTCTAGTCTTTATGGAAACTTCCATTCAAACTGCTAATTGGCTATAAACAATTACAAATACAGTAACCAAACATTCATGTAACTGATTTCAAACACTTTATGGCAAAATAGAAAACACTGCAATTATTTTTACCAAGGAAGCAGACAGAAGGGACTCTCTTTATTGCTAAGAAGTCCCAGAGTGTCCAAACTGGTTAGTGAAGCAACTTGACTGATGCAAGACCCATGGATAAAAAAACTCACTTGAGTAAGAGTTTTGAGTTTCCTTTTCTTACTCTTCTCCCCTCCAGTACAAAGGCCAGCAAAAAGCAGCAAGAGCTAATAGCTGCATATTTATAGAGGCAGCTAGGTGGCTCAGTGGATAGAATGTTGAGCCTAGAGTCAGGAAGATCTGAGTTCCAATCTGGCATCAGACACTTATTAGTTGTGTGACCCTAGGCAAGTCACTTAACCTCTGTTAATCCACTTAATCCACTGGAGAAGGAAATGTTGAAGCACTTCATTATCTTTGCTAGGAAAATTCCATGGACATTATTGGCTTGCTGTGGTTCACAGCAAAAATTCTAATATTCACAGCTTGCTTTGCTGTGGTTCACAGCAAAAATTCTAATATTGTTGTTCAGTTGTGAACAATGACGAGTTGGACACAACTGAACAACAATATTAGAATTTTTTTTTCAGGCAGCTGGGAGGTGCAGTGGATAGAGTGCTAAGCCTAGAGTCAGAAAGGTCTGAGTTCAAATGCGGCCTCAGACACTTAACTAGCTGTGTGACCTTGGGCAAGGCACTTAATCCTGTTTGCTTCAGTTTCCTGATCTGTAAAATGAGTTGGAGAAGGAAATGGCAAACCACTCCAGTATCTTTGCCAAGAAAAGTCAGACACAACTGAAATGATTGAACAACAAAACCACTTAAAATTTGCAAAGTGCTTTGCATATATTATCCTGTTTGATCCTCACAACAATACTCTTGAGATAGGTACTATTATTATTCCCATTTTACTGATGAGGAAATTGAGGCTGAGAGAAGTTATATAAGGTGCTCAGGGTGATACAACTTGTAAGTGGCTGAGGTAGGATTCTAATTAGGGTCTTCCTGACTCCAAATCTAGCAGTCCATCCACTGGGCTTCCTAATTTCCTCCAGCAGAAAAGACAGAAGACAGTGGAGCAAAGAAGGAAAAAGAGTCATGGAGGGGCCTGGCACATTCCTGATATGGCTAATTTAGCTCTGACAAGTCATACCTCTAATGTCACTATAGTCTAGGGAGACATTTGGGAACAATTCTGAAAGGTGGATTGCCACTTCTGATCATGGTAACATTAATGATGTCTCATCCAATCCATTTCTAAGCACTGGGAAAAGTGCACAGACTTATAAAATGCATCTAAATAGATCTTGTTCTACAAAACCATCTCTTAGAATGCCACTGAGGATCTGGAATTAGGTAAGGGGGTCTTAATCTATGAACTTTTTTTAAATTGACAACTACATTTGAACATAATTGGTTTCCTTTGTAATACTATGCATTTTATCTTCATGCATTTAAAACTATCTTTTTTATTTTTTCTCTGAAAAGGGATCCATAAGCTTCACCTGTCTGGCAAAGAGCACAAAATACACACATATACACACACCCACATGCACACAACACCCGCTCACGAGCTCGATAAGAACTCCTGCTCTAGAGAACTATTGCACCTCTGACGGTCATAAACCCAGTGCCAGAAGACAAAGAACAGATGATTCTGAAGAAGGTATAAATGGAAGTTTCTGCAAAGCATGATGGAACTGAAAGGTAACCCTGGCACTAAACTCCCTGGGAAGCCTTGGGAAGGGGGGGATTTCACAGGGAGGACAGGATCCTCCCCACAGCAGCTGCAGTCCAGGCAACTCAGGCTATAAAAGGAGCCCTCCTAATGGCTCCCAACTCCCCTGTGCTTTAGAGCTGGGCTCTGACAGACAGCAGGGCTTTCCATATGCGATAGTAATACTTAACAGTTGTTGCCCACTGGCATGAGTCTAAATGACTTTTAGTTTGCTTTTCTGGCCTTCAGCTTCATAATATTCTTGATTTTTTCACTCTAAAGAGAGACCACTACCCTTCTATGTCTTAGTAAGTGGTCTTCATGAGTTGCTGTGGACAAAAAGAAATTCATCATCTGGTGGCCAACCTTCTGGTGACGAGCCTCTGCACACTTAATCAGGATGGTCCTCAAATGAGACAGAGTCCATCACTGGGCATGTACCTGAAACCTTCCTGGCTTGGTGAGATCTTTCAAAGCTTCTGCTCCACTGCTATAACTTTCAACAACCCAGTGCCACTTTGTTGCCATGATGAGGCATGGGAGGACTTTACTAAAGTTGAATGTACCACTATGAAGAGAGATGTGAGTGCTTGGTATGATTGCTTGACTGCAGTCTTCCCAAGCAAGGATCACCTCCCCTGACTGGCCAATATTCTGCCTTCGCCTGCTTTCCTGCAAAATGTAATGGCTTCACAACCTTTGACACCACTTTTCAAAGACATACTCTTCTACCCTCCTGCCATTTCCCATGTTCCTAGTACAATGTTCTCAAGCTTCTTCATCTATGAATTACATCCTGTGACTCAGCCCTTGCTCCACATGTCCTCCCCTTCTCCACTGCAGGGTCTGCTAGCCTTCCAAAAGGAAACATTGGCAGTGTCTTTGATAATAATTGTCACCATGAAATAGACTATTTGGAGCTTTGAACTCTAAACCCCGTCTGTTTCAGGGGCAGTTTGTCCCAGGCAGGAAATAATGCTTAGTTCCTTATCCTAAACTCTTTCAAAAATTCCCCCCCACCTAAATAAAAAGATGAGTCAGAAGTTAATATGTATGGGTTTCTTTTTAGTCTCAATGTTTCATATTCTTTATGTGTGGCTTGATTTCTTCTAGCTATTAGGTCCTTAATAATTGGGTAAGGAATGACAGAACAACTGAGAAGGCTGATTTTTGGAGCAGGCTGAGCTCCTGAATCCCATCACAATCAGGATGTGGACTGGGCTGGGTCAAAGGCTGGCTATGAAAGCAGTGTGGACAGAAATCTAGTTATTGCTGAACTTGGGGCAGAATTATTGCCGTTTTCCCACTGAGACCCCAGTACCATCACTAACTTCACTGTGTGACTTAAGGCAAGTCTCTCTCTTCCCCAACCCTTCAGTTTCTCTAAAAAGGAAGGATTGGATGTTTTCTAAGGTTTCTCCCAAGTCTGACAGTCTTTTTCTCTTTTTTTTTTTGTAAATAGTATCTTATTTTTTCCAATTACATATAAAGATAGTTTTCAACATTCATTTTTTTTCTTTTTTTGGTGAGGCAATTGGGGTTAAGTGACCGGCCCAGGGTCACACAGTTAGTAAGTGCCTAGTGTCTGGTCTGAGGCCGGATTTGAATTCAGGTTCTCCTGACTCCAGGTCTGGTACTCTATCCACTGCACCACCTAGCTGCCCCTCAACATTCATTTTCAATAAGATTTTGAGTTCCAATTTTTTTCTCCCTCCTATCCCCCCTCCACAAGACTGCAAGCAATCTGATATAGGTTATACATGTGTAATCATATTTCCACATTAGTCATGTTGTGAAAAAAGAAAGGGAACAAAAGGGATAAGCCACCCCCCAAAAAAGTGAAAAACAGTATGTTTCAATCTGCATTCAGACTCCATGGTTCTTTCTTTAGATGTAGATAGCATTTTCCCTCATGAGTTCTGTGGAATTGTCTGGGGGTGGGGTGTGGGGGGTGGGGGGGCAGCTAGGTGGCTCAGTGGATAGAGTGCCAGCCCTTGGAGTCAGGAGGATCTGAGTTCAAATGTGGCCTCAGGCACATTACGTTCACTAGCTGTGTGACCTTGGGCAAGTCACTTAACCCCAATTGCCTCACCCAAAAAAAAAAAAAAAAAGCAAAGGAATTCTCTCAGCTCACTGCATTTCAGAGAAATGTCAAGTCTTTCAAAGTCGGTCATCGGTAGAATGTTGCTGTCACCGTGTACCTTTTCCTGGTTCTGCTCATTTCACTTTGCATCAGTTCATACAAGTGTTTCCAGGTTTTTCTGAAGTCTGCCTGCTCATCATTTCTTACAGCACAGTAGTGTTCCATTACATTCATATACCACAACTTGTTCGGCCATTCCCCAACTGATGGGCATCCCCTGAATTTCCAATTCTTGGCCACCACAAAAAGAGCTGCTATGAATATTGTTGTACATGTGGGTCCTTTTCCCTTTTTTATCATCTCTTTGGGATACAACCAAGTCTGACATTCTTAATCTATATCTTCTGCCACCCCAGGGCTAGATGCCCTGCCCCGAGATGCAGAAGGGGTGGATGGCAGTCTTCTCCCTTTCAGGGGTGTCCTGGTCACTCTTCTCGCTCCCCGTGTCCAGCTCGGTTCGCCCATCCCCCACCCCTCGCTCCTCACCCGGGAGAGGGCGGGGAATAGGCGCCTGACTCAAGCGAGCTCCACAGTAAGCTCCTTCCTCCCGAGAGTCCCGGGGTAGCCGCAGGTGTGTGTATGGGGGGGGGGCCTCTACCGCCCCCGCCCTCACGCTCCCCGCAGTCCCGCTTCGCCCGAGACTCCGCACGTCCGGGGAGAGGCAGGCGCGGGCGCGGGAGGCCGCGGAGCAGCCCCCCAGCAGTAGGAGCAGCGACAGCGGCAGCATCAGCAGCATCACGCGCGGCTCCGAGGCACCCGAGGGGTGTGTGCAGAGCGAGGGGTGGGGCCTGACGCGGGAGGGGCGGGCCGCGCATGCGCCTTGCCGGGCGCCGCTGGTGGAGCTGGGAGATGGCGGCGGCGGCGCAGCGCTGAGAGTGTGAGCAGCGAGCCCGGGAGCCGCCGGCCCGGCCCGGCCCCCCCTCCCTGCCCTTCCCTCCCCTTCCCCTCCCCTCCGGGCCCCGCTCCACCGCTCCGACCCCGCCGTCCGAGCCCCGCCATGGGTAACGAGGCCAGCCTGGAGGGGGGAGCCGGGGACGGGCTGCCGGCTGCGAGTGGCCCCAGCCCCAGCCCCAGCCCCGGCTACGGCCCCAGCCCTGGCCCCGCGGCGGGGAAGGCGCCTTCAGCACCAGGAAGCGGACAGCTCCCCTCAGCCGTCGCTGCGCGAGCGGCCACAGCCCAGCAGCCTCCGGGCCCCGGCCCCGGCCCCGGCTCTGGCCCCGGCCCCACCACCGACACGGCCAGGTAAGGCAGCCCGGGCCAGGGGGGTCCGAACCCTCCCTCCCAGCCGTCTCCGCTGGCCCCGGACTGCAGCGGGCGCGGGCAGAGGCCCGGCTCCGGCTCTCTCTCCTGGGGGGCAACGTCGTGGGCTTGGCCAACCGGGATGCTTTAGGTTAATGAGTCTGGAGAAGGGATGAGAAGGTTGGGGAAGGGGCAAGATCTCTGTGGGGAGGGGTGTCCTAACAGAACAATAACAGCAAGAAATAGCTCCCTTTTCTCTGGTGTCTTAGGTTTACAAAGCTGCTTCCTCACAGCCAGTTCTGGGTGGTAGATCCAGTGAGGAGTATTATACCCATTTATTAGAAGAGGAAGCTGAGTCTCCAAGAGGTGGAGTGACTTGCAGGGGGTAGCTAGATGGGAAGAGGAGAGAGAAGAAGACGGGGCCCCTGGCTGGGTGAATTCTCAGCCTCTGGTGGGGGAAGGGGTGCAGTTATCAAGGATTAGGGGCGTGAGTAGGTGCAATCATCTTCATCCAGGGAAGATGGAACTCTGGATTCATTTGGGGTGTGTGGGAGGAGGTGGGACCGAGGGAGGGGGCGCTTGGTGTTCGTGCTGGAAAACTGAGAGAATGGGGCTTAGCTCAGAGAAGAGCCCTTGGGTCCATCCTTCTGACAGGGATGGAACAAGTAGCAGGGAAGCCAGAGCATAAATAAGGTCTGTAGGGGAGGTGAAGAAAGCTTAGGGCAGAGAGGAGGAGGAGGAAAAGAGAAAAACACCGATTACAATCTGCTAGGGATAGGGATGTGAGATAGGATGCAGTGTAACTCAGTGAGAGAGCTAGATGAGTTAGAGTTCATGGGCAAAAAGGGTTCAGATCGGGGCTGTATGTGTGTAGAACAATATAGCTTATTGGATACTAACATCCTTTTTTCAAACTGTACTTTGAATCTTGTCTCATCTAGTGTGAGCAAAGCAGTCAACTGGAAAGTGTTCCCTTTCTGCACCCAGCTAGATCCCAAGTCTTCTCTCATCAGTGCATTAGCTTAGTGCAGTGTCCGTTTTTTATTTCACAGTCTGGAACTCCACACCAGCACATTGTACCCCAAATCTGATTACTCTAAATGCAGCTGGTTTGGAGTATTAAATAGGTGATTATGTAACCTCAGCTCTGTAGATCTAGCTACATGGGGGAAATTGCTAAATGAAAAAAATGTTATAAGTATTTGTAAACATTTTCCCCTCATTCCGTGATCTGGGAAAAGCACCAGTGAGGGTGGTTCATTGGGAGAAATATGTTGTGTGAAGTAGCTTCATTTTCGTGGTTGATAGAATCGTATAGATATAATAAATAGTAGCATGAATACAGGGACAGAGTGTATACATTCAGGATGCTAAAAGCAACTTAATTAACACAACACATCTAGCAGGGTCATGAGCTCTACCTGTAGCATTTAGTGACAGTATTTTGATGTCAAATTAAAATTGTGTTGAAATCTTCTAGCACCAATTTTGTTCTCTGTCGCCTTAGGTTTTAGTCTGTAAGACATATAACTCTCAAGGAAAAATATGAAAAAGCACCCTAAGAACCATGAAATATTTGATAGAATGCTGGGAAAATGGCTTGGAAATAGATGTTAACTAAAATCCTGCAAAACCAACCAAATGGTTATGAATGCAGTGTAGGGAAAATGCCTGTCAGTAATAAAACATCACCCTGAAAACTCACATAGGCTACCAGGAGATGACAGGTTGAAATGGAAGGCATTATCTCTGTACCATTTTCTTTAAATCAAACAGGCTGGAGTCAGAGTGAAGCTAGAGGTAGCTTTGGGATTCACTCTGAATCTGGTCATTTATGCTCCCGTGCTTTTCTGTGTAGGAGCTAATTGCCTGTGATGGAACATTATTTTTGATTGTTCAGCTGTCCAAGTATGTATCTATTTCCTAACAACTCAAATTTCTTAGACAACTGGAAGTAATGAATGGTTGTTATTGAAATTGTAAGCCTGCCACTGCCGGGTTGCTTTGCAAATCAATTCTACGAGCATTATTTTTATGAAGACAAAGCTAGGGACATGTGTTCATTTGCCATGAATTATTTTAATCCATTTAATATTGTACCACTCCTAATATTGTGAGCATTCTTCATTTTGCTGCGTATTGTAGTGGTATTTGGATTTTGGCTGGAGGCAAACTCCCTTCTGAGAAGCTGTAGTGCTGTCACTCCCAGTGAAAGTCAAAATAACTGAACATAAAAAAACACCTTGTCACTTGGAAGTTCTTGATATAAGGGAACTCAATATTTGATTTCTCATTACCAGACTGGTTCTTTTGATTATGGTCACTTTGTAATGCTACCATCTACAGTTTTTATAAAAATACAAATTTTATTTTCATTTCCATTAACAAGTACCAGTATTCCAACGTATAAACAGAGCATAAGAAAATAAAATAAGAAAAATGAGCATGTAGGATAAAACTCAAAAAACCCCAACCCCAACAAAAAACAACCCAAGAACATGAATGATTGCATTACTATCTATACATTTGTTATGTACTGATCATTAACCCTGCCCTAAAAAACTCATTTATTCATCTTAGTGTGGCAGTACCCATACAATCCTCGCTTTTATGATACTTTTTTTATCTTCTTTTCAGTCTATAACATGGATTTGTTGCTGTGCTTACTGTCTTTAACTATGTAATTGTAGTTAATGTATATTTTTTCTATTGGTTTGGCTTTCTTTACTCTCCATCATCACCTCATGTAAGTCTTGCCATATTTCTTTGAATTCTTCCTATTTGTTGTTTTTTTGTAGAATATTCCATTAAATTCTATAACCATTTGAAATAGCTATTGAAATTGGGTAGTGTCAAAGGTCAGCTCAGAATAGTGGGAGCAAAGACCAGTGTCTATAGCTCTTGTCCTGTTTTACAAGATCACATTTTGTTTATATTTCACTATCTATCAATACTCAGAAACAAACAGACAGATGGGGAAAGATTGGGGAACATTTCCACCAAAGGTTGGAAACTGGGGCTAGGCAGTACCATTGACAACAGAGCTCTGTGATCTACAAGCAGTTTTCCCCGGGGACCACTTCAATTCCTTGGGTTTTAGGAAAACAGAGAACATGGGTGGGCAGTGCCAGAGTGACCCTAGGCGTTGGAGTAGCACAGGAGAGGACCTCCTCCTTATTGTCAGGTTGGAGGCCCTGGAAAAGCAAGGATCCTTTTCTCTAGCTGTAATTCAGCTTGTCATATTGGCTCAGCCAGAGCAGCACCTAAACTGTCTATCCTCCTTTTCCTTTAGCATCAAAATGGCTTCCCATTTCCTCCTGTCAGAGTATCCTGGGTCCCTGCTGCCAAATTTAGCCTATTCAGCTCTGTGCTACTGGTGAACAGATTGGACCATTGAGGGAAAAAGACCTGAGAGATGCATTTCTGAGTGTTCAAAAAAAGAGCCAAAGGGAAAGGATGACATACCTGCTTATAGCAAATTTACAAATTTAGCGGCAGTCTTTCCAGTCCAATTAATTAACTTCACTTCAATTTATTTAGTGCTTACTGTGCCTAACACACAATGCTACATGTTAGGGAAGATTGAAAGGTGATGAAAACATGGCCTTCATCCTCATGGAACCCACTGTCTAGTAGAGAAGATAACAAAAATTACATATACAAATAACTGTAATGTAAGGCAGAATGTGCCAAGATAATGATTGAGAAGTAGTATGATAATTAAAAGCCTCCTATAAGATGAATGAAAAACAGGAAGGGGAGAGTAATCATCTCACCCAGTCACAAGAGAATTAAACTGTTTATTAATATAATGCCACAATAACAGCCCTTGTTACCAGGAGCAGCTTCTATATTTTCTTACACTATGCTGACTTAGCATTGTACCTGTGTCGACACTACTCTCAGAAGCCAAGTGGGGCAAGAGAGCTTGATCCAAATCCCTGCAAATGGCAACACCCACAGTCTTGAAGCCTGCTACTTGAAGTTAAAGAAAGCCAGGATACCAGGAAGGGTGATGGAGAGCTGGGCATGGAAACACTTTTCTACAGGTTTTCAATCATTTTTTTTCAAGACTACATTGCCCTTACACGACCCAGACTGGTTGTGATCTGTTTCCGAATCAGTCAGTTAGTCTGGTAATAACCATTTCTTGAGTGCCTAAATTAGGCCCTGAGGAGGACCCTGAGCTGAATAAAATATAGGCCCTGCTGTCAAGGACCTTAGATTCTTGTTGGAGAGACAATATGAAAAAAGTCAGGTGATGATGCAGGACAGGACTATGAAATGCCACAGGATGGTGAATGATTGACAGGTGAAGGCTAAGGCTAGTAAGTACCTTCAAGGAAATGTGGTAGAGGATAAACAGCATTGGTTTTGGAATCAAAAGATTTTGGCTTTGAAACCTATCTCTGCTGCTTCCTATTTGGGTGATTTGGGGTAAGTTACCTTCTCTCTTTCTGTCTCTGACTGTCAAATTGTTGCATGCTGAAGCGCTCAGAGAAGGCTCCACAAGAGATGGAGAATTTCAAGAAGGTAGAAAGGAAGGACTTCTTTAAAAACTTATCAAGCACCTACTATATGCTAGACACTGTGCTAAATGCTTTGCAAATATTGTTTCAATTGAACCTCAAAATAACCCAGGGAAGTGACTGCTATTATTATCCCCATTTTACAGGTGAGGAAACGGAGGCAAACAGAAGTTAAGTGACTTGCCCAGGGTCACACAGCTAGTAAGTGTCTGAGGTTAGATTTGAACTCAGGTCTTCCTGACTGCAGGCTCAGTGTTCTATCCACTATGCTACCTAGCTGCAAGAGTTGAAAAGGATCCCATTGGCCATCTAGTCCAACCCATACCTGAACAAGCATCCCCTCTGCAGCATACTGAATGAGTGACTCATTTACCCTTTGCCTGAAGCGCTCTAGTGAAGAGGAATTTGTTACCTCTTGAGGAAGCCCACCCTACTTTTTGGCAGCCCTAATCCTTTTGCAGTTTTATCTTACATTGAATCTAAATTTGTCTCATTGCAATATCCTTCAATTGCTCTTGGTTTTGACCTCTGGAACCAAGCGAGGAGGTCTAATTCCTGTTTCATGTGACAACCCCTCCCAGGGGTGGGAAACCTGCAGCTTTGAGGCCACATGTGGCTTTCAGGTGTAGCCTTTTTGACTGAGTCCAAGTTTTACAGAATAAATCTTTTTTTTAAGGGGACTTGTTCTGTGATGTTTGCATTCAGTCAAAGGGCCACCCTTGAGGACCTAGAGGGCCACGTCTGTCCTCGAGGCCACAGTTTCTCCACCCCTGCCTCAGATCGTTGAAGATAGCTACCATGTCTTCTTTGTTTGATGTTAGACATTCTTGGTTCCTTCAACTGAATCTTATGGGGCATGAACTTGAGGCCCTTCACTGTTGAGGTTGTTCTCCTCTCTATCTTTTTAATGGCCTTCCTAAAATGTGGCACCTGGAACTGACAGTATTCCGAATGTGGTCTGAACAGGCAGAGTGGATTGGGACCGTCACCTCTCTAGTTCTGCTTGCCACAGTTCTCTTAATGCAACCTAACTTTGCATTCGCTTTCTTGCTCCCGTGTCCCACTGGTGACGTCTTTTGAACTTTGGGGACACTAAAACACTCAGTTCTTTTTCAGGTGAACCACCTTGGAGTCAGGAAGACCTGTGGTCAGGTCGTACTTCGACACATCGCAGCTGTATGACCTTGGGCAAGCTACTTAACTTCTCAGTGCCCTGGTCCTTAACAAGATGCTTACAGTTTGCCAGGGCCATAAAGCAGAGTTTCCACGACAGTAGCTGTCAATATTTATGGAACAGCAGGTTCAGACTACCCTCCCCCTGCAGTAAAGTGTGAAGCTTTACATTTATTACTATTACATTTCATCTGATGAGATTTGAATCACTATACCATTCTGTTAAGATCGTTTTGAATCTCAATTCTGTCACCCAACGTGCTAGCTATCCTTCCTTCTGAGCTTTGTGTCATCTGCAAATTTGATAAGCGTGCATCTATGCTTTTGTCTAAATCATTGATGTGTTAATGTTAAATAGCACAGGGCTAAAAACAGATTCTTGGGTCACTCCCCAGGAGACTTCCTACCAGGTTGATTTGAACCATTAACCTTTGGGTCAGGGCATTCAAACAGTTCCAAATACACCTAATTGTACTATCCTCTAGCCCACATCTCTTCCTATTTTTCACAAGAATATCATGAAAGACTTTATCAGATGCTTTGATAAAATCTAGGTGAACTATATCTGTAGTATTCTTGATCTACCAGCTTAGTAACTGTCAAAAAAAGGAAATGTTAGTCTAGCATGACTTGTTCTTGATGAAGCCATGCTGACTATGATAACTGCCTCCTTTTATATATTTACTAACCATCCCTTTAATAGTAGGTGGGGAATGGAATAAGCATTTGTATAGTACCTACTATGTGCCAGGCACTGCACTAAGCACCTTTTTTTTTTTTAAACAAATATCCCATTTTAACCTTACAGCAACCCTACTAGGTAGGTGCTATTATTTATCCCTATTTTACAGTTGAGGAAACTGATGCAAACAGAGGTTAAGTAACTTGCCCAGGGTCACTCAGTAAATGTCCATGACTGGATTTAAGCACAGATCTTCTTGACTCCAGTAACTCCAGTTTCCTCATCTATAAAACAGGCATAATAAAGGCACTTACCTCCCAGGGTTGTTATGAGGATCAAATGAGATGACATATGGAAAGTACTTTCTAAACCTCAAAGTGCTATGTAAATGTCAGCTATTATTATTTTGGAGCAGCTAGGTGGCACAGTGGATAAGAGTGCTGGGCTTGGAGTCAGGAAGACTCATCTTCCTGAGTTCAAATCTAGCCTCAGACACTTACTAGCCATGTGGGCCTGGGCAAGGCACTTAACCCTATTTGCCATGGTTTCCTCATTTGTAAAATGATCTGGAGAAGGAAATGACCCACCACTCCAGTATCTTTGCCAAGAAGACCCCAAATGGGGTCACGAAGAGTCAGATGTGACTGAAAAATGACTGAACAAAATGATCATATTTATGTCATATATGGACCATGTAGACATCTCCTTCCTTCCTCAATGACTTCGGTGCCTGACTCACTGTCTTTCTTTCCTCTCTTTCTCCTTCCCTCATACGAGAGGACTTCAGCATATATATTGATACACCATCAAATACCATAACTTTCTAGTTTCTCAGTCTACTTAATTCCCAAGACCTATTCTTCCACTTCACCTTAGCTACAGTCACACCCTTGACCTTGTCATAAGCCACAGCTGTTACATTTTCATGCTTTTAAACTCCAAAATTTCTTTATCTAAACATATACTTTGATCATTCCATCTTTCCTCATGCCTTGTGACCCATAATGATGTCATTCATCCTCATCACAATCTCCATTCTCTTCACCCCTCTATTCTTTCTCAAACCATCACTTCTGCATTAGTTACATTCCTCATCCATCTTTGTGAACCAGCTCAATTCTATATTGTTCTGTGTTCTTGAATCCTTTGCCCTCTTTTCCTATTGCTGATCATGCTATGCTAAACCTCAACCCTGGATCATTCCCACCTTCCACCTCCTCCAGTGCTGCTGAATAGAGTTGGAGGAGATCACGAAAATGTGCCAACTGGGTCCACTACAAATTTATATTATCTCATCTCAACTGGGCCCTTACTGCAACAAGGCAAACATTCTGTTCTTACCTAATTGATTTGTTATCACACTCTCAACAGTGGCTGTTTCAGACTCTGCCATCTTTCCTCAATCCTTTCCTCATCCTCTCAGCTAAGGACCTATGAGGACCTTGCCTCATACTGAACTGAAAAAAATTGAGGCCACCTGCTTTTCAGAGCTCTCCCTTTCCCCCTCCTCCTCATCTTGCATCATTTAGACGTCTTCCCTTACTATCTCCTCCCTCATTCTGCTTTCTTATGAAGAGGAAGCCCTTTTGGCCAACACCTCTACATGTACTCTCGATCTCATCTTCTCCTGTCTTCTCCAGCAAATTATCCTCACTCTCATCCCCCGCTCTCTTTCTTATCTTCAGACTCGCCCCATCTACCAACTACGTCTCTGCTGCCTACAAACATGCCCATGTCTCCCTTCTCCTCAAGCCCTCATTTGATCCTACCATCTCCAGCAGCTATTGGCTTATATCTCTTCTCCCTTAAACTCCTTGAAAAAAACTGGGCTACATTCAGTGCCTCCTACCTCCTGTCCTCTCCATTCTAAACCCTCTGCAGTCTGGCTTCTGGTGTCACCATTTAACTAGAACTGCCCTTTCCAAAGTTACTGATCCTTTCCTTCTTCATTGCCAAATCTAATGGCCTTTTCTTGATCTTCATCCTTCTTGATCTCTCTGCAGCCTTTGATGCTCTTGGTCACATTCTGTTCCTGAATTCTTTCCTCTCTATATGGTGTTCTGTTTCTCTTCCTGTCTGTCAGACTGCTCCTCAGCCTTCTTTGCTGAATTTTTTTTTTTTAATCTGTATCATGCTCGCTAACTATAGGTATCCCCAAAGGCTCTGTCCTGGGCCCTCCTCTGTTTTCATTTTATACTATCTCACTTGGAGATCTTGTTACTTTCTCTGGGTTCAATTATCATCTCTATGAAGATGATTCCCAGACCTGTATATTCATCCCTAGTATCTCCTAGCTACAGTTATGCATCACTAACTACCTTTTGGACATCTGGAGCTGTTCTACATGCCTGGAATTTGCTCTTCTCTTCCCTCTTCCTATTAGTTTCTCTGGTTTCTTTCTATACTCAGCTCAAATCCTACCTTCTGCTATAGGCTTTTTCCAACCCCACCTTATTCTCTCTTCTTCCTTTCCCTTTCCCCTGTAAGGGGCTAATGCCTTCCTTTCTCAGATTACTGCCCATTTATTCTGTATATATTAAGGCACCTGGATGGTACAGTGGATAGAGCGCTCGGCCTAGAGTCAGGAAGACCAGAGTTCAAATCTGGCATCAGACACTTAGCTGTGAGATATTGGGCAAGTCACTCTTTGTTTGCCTCAGTTTCCTCCACTGTAACATGAGGATGATAACAATAGCACCTACCTCCCAAGGATGTTGTGAAGCACAGTCCTTGGCACATACTATGCGCTATATAAATGCTATAATCATTATTATATCTTGTGTGTACCTTATTATTTACATGTTATCTCCCTCATTAGAATATGAAATCCTTGTGATCAGGGATTGTTTTTTTCTTCCTTTGCATTCCCATTGCTGCATATAAAGCACTTAATAAATGCTTTTTGACTGATTGGAGGTAAAGGAATATAAGATGGAAATTGTGAGTAAAGAGTTCGAGTAGGAAAGTTTTCTCTAATAAACTAAATCTGTGATGAGTAGCAAATTCCCTTCCGATATTTCCAACCAAAAAGTTCTGTCTGCTAAAGAAATAGCTGGACCCAAAGAGAGGTACCTGGCTCAAAGTGCCTGGTTCAGTGCCAGTGTAGGGAAGAAGGATGTGGAAATGGAAATTTTGGGTGGACTTGAACTTTGGACAAGTGGATATTCATATATAACTGAGTTCTTCAAGCTCATTAGTCATTGCTTTTTGATTCAACGACCTGACTCAAGAGATTCCTATAGGAAATGGGTGTGGTGGCACACACTTATAGACCTTAATACTGGGGAGGCCCTAGATGTAGTAAGGCTACGTAGAGTCAATGTCTTCGCTAAGTTCTGCACAAATATGATGTCCCTGGGAGGGGAGGATGGCTAAGGAGAGGCAAACTGGCCCATGTCAGAGAAATGGAACAAGTTAAGGTTTATATAACCCCCTTCTCTCCTCTGACATTGCCCTTACTCTAGTGCGTGCTCCCATTTCACTCCTGGACAGTTTGAAGAGCCGGCTAAGAGCTCTGCCTGCCTCAAGTCTGTCCCCATTCAAATCCATTCCCTATTCAGCTGCAAAAGTGATTTTCCTAAAGTATAGGTCTGACCATGTCACCCCCCTACTCAGTAAACTCCAGTGGCTCCCTATCACCTCCAGGATCAAATAGAAAATCCCTTGTTTGGCATTCAAAACCCTTCATAACCCATCCTCCCCTTTACCCCAGCCTTTCCAGTCTTCTTACATATTACTCCCCACCACATACCCACGTATTCTTCATTACAGTGACATTAACCTCCTCGAGGTCTCACCCACAAGGCTCACCATTTCTTAATTCCAGACATTTTCATCGACTGTCCTCCATACCTGGAATGCTCTCCTTCCTCTTTGCCTCCTGGCAAGTCCTAACTAAAATCCCACTTTTTTAGGAAGCCTTTCCCAACTCCTCCTAATTCCAGCACCTTCCCTCTTTTAATTATGTCCTAATTATCCTGAATATAGCTTATTTGTACATATTTGTTTGCTTGTTATCATCCCCATTAGATTGTAAGTTCCTTGAGGACAGGGACTGTCTTTTGTCTCTTTATATTCCCAGAACTTAACACATTGCCTGGCACATAGCAGGTACTTAATAAATGCTCATCGACTGACTGACATGTTGATCATTGTTGGGATTGGCCCATGAGTGCCACCCCTCACCTCACCCAGACTGGGAGACCCAGGCTCAAAGAAAATGAAATTCCTATAGGAAGAACACATGTCTAAAAAAGAGAGGTTCTAGAAGCAAGCATGACCCAGCTCTTCAAGGTAAGAGTAAAGGACACATTTGCCAACTCTGAAAGGAAGAGTGTTTGATCACCAGGGGAGGGGTTGTCCCTATGGTGACTTCCTTTCCAAAAAGCAGACCCAGTGGAGGTGGAGGGGAGCCCACGGATTATGTATAAATGCTTTCTGATTGACAGGTAGCTGTATGAACATTTTTTAGTCTGTAGTCACCTGAAGGGGAAAACATTCCTGTAGTTCTTATTTAGGCAGAATTGTTAAATTTTAATGACTTAACCTTTTTTCCTAAACATTAATTTCACACATAAGATGGTTTCTGTAAGTTTTTACATTTAATGGGGCAAATGCATTTTCAAGGATGTTACCCTTAGGAAAAGCCATGATGAGAAATGCTGATTTTTACAGGGAAGGAATTATTGAGAATCATGTGGAAACTGAATTTTCTGAAAGGAGAGGAGAGGAATTGGGCCCTACAGCTGTACCGAATTGCTTTTCCATTTTTTCTCTAAAGGAAACTGTTCATACCTAGGTCAGGTTCAGGGATGAGAAATGAGTTTGTCCAGGGTTTCCCCTTCTTCTCCTTTCTCCTCTTTTGTGGGTCCTGTTGCCCAACCTGACCCAGCCCTTTCAGCTCTTTTAAGAAGGAGGAGACATTTGCTATCCCTGTCATGCTCCTTTGTGAACTGAGTTGCCTCTCTCTCAATTGATTCAATAAACCTTTTTTAAGTATATATTTGGAGTTAGGCTCTGTGCTCAGTTGGCCCCCAAAACAAAACAATCCCTTACCTTCAAGAACTTATATTTTTACTTTCATATTTAGGGCACAATTTAAATTCTCATCACACAGGCAAACAAGTATTTTTTGACAATTCCTTTGCCCATTAAATTTTTTTTTTTTAAAGGCAATTGGGGTTAAGTGACTTGCTCAGGGTCACACAGCTAGAAATGTTCTTTTTGGAGACAATCAAGTTTATTTGACTTGACCAGGGTCACACAACTAGTAATTATCTGAAGCCAGATTTGAACTCAGATCTTCCTAGCCCCAAGGCTTTTGACATTTACTGTGTGACTCTGGCTGTCACTTAGATTCTTAGTGCCCTAGGCAGCTCTTTTTTTTCTTTTTTTCTTTTTAAGCCCCCATTCAAAATTTATTTAAAACCTTTTTTAGAATTAAATTTGTATTTGTAATTTTTTGTTTTTATGTCATGTACATTTGCCAATATATCCCTACTTGTCTCCAGCCATTCCTTATAAGAAAGAGAATAAAAAGATTCAGCAAAACTAACCAAAATATTGACAAATTCTGACATTCTGGTGACATCCACATGCATAGCCTCCCACCTCTGCAAAGAAGGTGGGAGAACTGACCAGGCAACTCTTTATTATTTTTTATTAATTTATTTTGATTTATCAATAATAATTTCCATATGCTTTTGAGTTTAAAATTTTTCTCCCCCTTCCTCCCCATCACCCTCCCCAAGACAGCACAAATCTGATATAGGCTATACATTTACATTCATATTAAACATATTTTCACATTAGTGATGTTGTAAGTAAAAATTAAAAGCAATAGGAGGAACCATCAGAAAGAAGAGAAAAAAATAGCAATTTGACTTCCATAGTTCTTTCTTTGTATGTACATAACATTTTCCATCACGAGGCCTCTGGAGATGTCTTAGATGCTTGTGTTAGGCAACTCTTTATTATTTTAAGTTGCAGATGAGTTGCTTCCCTGCTTTGGTGGAGGGCATTTTGATATCAGAAATTCCTACCATTAATGAGATCATAGGTCCAGATACCTCCCCCTTCACCTGCCCCCCCCCAAATGATAACAGAACTGCCTGGTATCTTGTATATATTAGTCACTTAATAAATGTTTTCGGGAGGGGCCACTCCTTCTTTAAGTGGAGGAGTGGAAGGAGATGCTAGCCTTGAGTAGTTTTCACAGCAGGGTCTGGTGCCTTGGGTTGGTTCAACAGCAGCAGGAAGATGGCACCCTCAAATCACTGCCCCCAGCTGCTACATTGCCATCCCTTGGCAGCCTGGCCTTGTCCAGGACTGGCATATAGGTCCTAATTCCTAGGAAGTAAGAGTTGATTATTGTGTCATTAGAAGAATCTGCTTTTTCAAGTCTGGATGAAGATGAATCAGTGAGGGCTCTTGTCGATGGACTCTGTTCTTTTCTGTGGGGCTATTAGGACCATAGTGTCAGTGCTGAGCTGGCCCCAGCAGTGACCATTTGGGCTTCTTTGCTCTTCCTTGGCTACCAGCAATGTGCCCTTCCTGGTTGGGGCACCTGCAGAGAAGGTCCTTTGCCATCCCAGCAACATTGGCCTTGGCCCTGTTTGCCACCTCAGGGAAGGAAGCTGGTTGTGGGGAAGCCAGATAGCCGAGGGATGAGGTGAGAATCTCTGGCCAATGCTCTGGGCCCAGTTGACCCCCGGAGACAAGTCTAGTGCTGGAGAAGAGATGGTACCTTCCTTTCTCTGCAGCATCCTTCCTGTCTCTTCCCTTTGCCCTCTCCTGCCCTCTTCCAGCCCACTGCAGCAGGTGCAGCAGATTCTTTCTCAGGCCTGCCAGCTGCTGGGATGGCATCAGGCTCTGGTGTTACCTTCATCCCACTTGTCCTATACTGCTGCCTCTAATCTGCTGTGGATGGCAGGGACGTTATAGCAAAGGCCGTACTGAGGCACAGGACTCCCTGGCTTCTGTTCTTGGATCTCTCATTTCCATCCTGCTCTTCTCCACACCTGTGATGGGGCTCCTGCAGAGGGTCCTTCCTTGGAACCACTGCCCCTTTGGTACCTTCTCCCTTCTTTCTCATAAGAATGCTGTGAGGAAGCATACTTCCTGCCTGGTGGATGATAGCCCCCCTGTAGACGGGCAGCTGGGAGCTTTGACTGCTTTCTCTTTAAATTAGAAGATCAGAGCCTGCAAAAATAGCCCCTCAATGTATGTTTGGAATAAGTATTGTTTTGTGACGCAGCTGGGATTAGAAGGAGGGGCTTTTCCTGGGGGAGGGTTTGCTATTCGGAGGTGGACACTTACCTGACAACCGCTTGCTCTGAGGATTTGCCCTTTGGGGTTCCAAACAACCAGCATTTGGAAAATAGAGACTTTTGGTAAGACTGAAGAGAGGCATGAACCAGGATCAGCTCATAGGGCCGTGAAGCAAGCAGAAGTATCTGGATCCTTAGCTCTGATTTCTTGTGACAGTAATGTTATTTAGGGCTTTCAGAGCCCTGTTCTCCAGCCTTTGACAAGCCTTTATAGACATTAGGCAATGAAGTCTGCTTTCCACTGATGCATGGGGAGACCTAAAAGGAAGGAATTGGTTTATTCAAGGGAGATAAGACATCTCAGTTCTTCTCACTCTGGGCTATGCTAGAGCTACACGGAAGACATCCTTGGAAGTGGCTTGAGCAGCTCGGAAGAAAAGGACTGTGAGAATGCAAGTTCTTACTTGACCTGTCAATAGCAATTATTTTTGTGGGCAAAGCCCTAACTTAGGGACTCTTAATGTTTTTGGTGTAATGGATTACTTTGGAAGTCTGGTGAAGCTTAGGGACTCTTTCTCAGAATAATGTTTTTAAATGCATAAAATAAAACACAGGATTACAAAGGAAATCAATCATACTGGAGTAGAGCTATCAAAATTGTTGTTGTTTTTTTGTAGGCAGTTAGGGTTAAGTGACTTGCCCAGAGTCACATAGCTACTAAGTGACTGAGACTGGATTTGAATAGCTATCAAAGTATTAAAAAGAAATTTGTGACATCAAGTTAAGAAACCCTGCCCTAGATTCTTGGTATTACAGATGGAGAAATGAAATCCCCTTAAAACTCTCCTCTGTGAAGAAGTCCAATAGGAGAAGAAGAAAGCAGAGAGATTTCCCCCTTCCCAATCGATCCTGAAGTAATCTTGCTGGAGCACAGGTCTTCACGTCCTCCTTCTGCTCAAAAATCTACGTTAGGTTTCTGTTGCCTTGAGGATAAAATACAAACTCCTCATCCTAGCAATTAAAAGCCTTTCTGAGTTTGGTTTCAACCCATCTTTCTGGATTTCACATCAGTGCTCTCTGTGTTCTAATTAAACTGGTTTATGTTCAGTTCCCCAAACTCAACGCTCTTTCACCTCCTCTACGCCATTTCATGGATGGTCCCTCGGCCTTGGAATGTTCTTCTTCCTTCTCCCTTCTTTCTCTTAAAGTCTTTAGCTCCCTGTAAGACTCACCTCAGGTGAAACCTCCAACTCAAAGTCATTCAAGGTCCACTTAGCTGTTACTGCCCTCTCCCTATTCAAATTATTTTGTAGTTAGTTATTCACTCAAAAGGCATTTATTAAGCACTTCCTATAAAATAAAATACTGTATATTACTTACTATAATATATACCATTACTATATACTTATTATACTATGTAATATATAATACTACATTAAGAATGCATTCCTTACCCTCAGGGAGCTTACATTCTATTGGAGAAAAACAACAAAAACACAGGATAATTAAATATAAAATATATACAAAATTAAACAAAAAGTAATTGTGTTTACATATTGTATCCTCCATCAGAGTGTAAATTCCTTGAAGGTAGGTAGGGCCTGCTGAGTGGAGTGTGGGAGCTATGGGTGCTTTCTCTGCTGGATTGTTTTTATAACCCCAGGGCCTATTACATATTTAACACGTTGGAATTGAACTTAATTTAATTGAATTTATTGAATTGAAACATGTGCTGTCCTTTGGACAGGAACCATTCCCCTTTTGGGTTTATAAGGGACTTGACTTTCATGTGGTGGTAGCATTCTACACACTGCTTTGTAGAAGTAGTACAGTGAAGAGCAGAGGGACCTAGAACCTTCCCTGAGCCCCTCTAGTCCACAGCCTTACCTGAACATCAGCTGTGTGTTTGGTGCAAAAGGTCACAGCTAGTCACCCTCCAGGATTTCCTGTCCACGTGACTTGAGCCACCTTTGTGTGTGCCTATATGTATGCATGCACACATATACACAGAGTGCATTCCACATGTGTTAGGGTGCAGGTAGTTAGTAGGCATGAAACTTTTATGTTGAAAATCGTGGAAGAGCCCAGTCTGGAAGGATCCTTCAAAATAACTCTTTGCCCACAGGATCACCCCTAAGACTTCCCTATTGGTCATTCTGACCCTCTATTATGTCCTGTTCCATGCTGTGGCATGTCCTCTGCTTCCTTATTCCTCCTCACCTCTTGGCATTGGCATCCTTAGCACCATCTTCCCTCTGTTAGTCTGCCTTCCTGTCTACCAAGAACCTTCTGATTGATAGACTTCTTCATGAAGGAGAGTTTTCAGTGGAATTTGACTTCAACCTCCATTATCTGCATCTGTAAATTTGACTTTATTCCTGTCCTCTCTGTACCTCACATGGGTGGGATTATTAAAATCAACTAGCATTGTTTCAGATTGTAAGATAATATTGCTCCATTTGGTGGGAAACATACTGGGACCTGAGAAGAACAGGGGACAAAGAAGGGCTAACTGAACCAGACTTTAGCAAACCAATACACCATTATGCTAAGCACTTCTGGAGAACTGTGAGCTTCTAGGTACCCCAGCTCTGTGTGTTGGAAAAGACCCACTCAGGAAAGAGAAAGTCCAGAGGAAGAGTAAAGGATTAGAAAGGCAGACCTATGTGGTGAAACCTAATAAAAGAGGTTGCATATAAGAAAGGAGGGTGTGGCTCCACTGTTCTTCATCTCTATGGAGAATTAAGAGAAAAAAAAAGGAAATAGGTTTTTCTGCAGCCTAGAGGATTTAGGCTAGCTGAATGTGGATCATAGAAAAAAGTTCATAAAATTTCAGAGTTGACAGTGGACTTAAGATGGTGGACTCAGTCCAACCATACCTGAAGAGGAAACTTCTCCACCATAGCTGCTAGTTATAATGTCTTTTCATGAAGACTTTTAGTATTCAGAATATTCGCTACCTTCTGAGGCACCCATTCCGCATTTGGCCAGCTCTAATTGTCAGGAAAATTTTCCTTACATTCAGCTGAAATCAGTCTCCTTGACTTTTTCTACCCTCTGAGTACAAGCAAAACCTGTGTAATCTCTCTTCCTTTGTTTAAAAAGGTTAGTTAAACATTGGTGTGCTGACAATTCTTATATGTACCAACCTTCCCTGGAGGTCATTAAGAAGAGACTAGAGGTTCCTAGGTTCTTGGCCTGCAAGAAGTCTTTTTTTTAAATTAATTAATTTATTTTTAATTTTCATCATTCACTCCCATAATATTTTGAGTTCTAAATTTTCTCCCCCTCCCTTTTTCCCCTACCCCCTCCCCAAGATGGCGTGCAATCTGATATAGGCTCTACGTATACATTAAACATTTTCACATTAGTTATGTTGTAAAGAAGAATTAGAACCAATGGGAGGAACCACGAGAAAGAAGAAACAAAACAAAAAAGAGAGAGAGCAAATGGTATGCTTTGATCTGCATTGAGACTCCGTAGTTCTTTTTCTGGATGTGGACAGCATTTTCCATCATGAGTTTTTTGGAGTTGTCTTAGATCCTTGCATTGCTGAGAAGAGCTAAGTCTGTCACAGTCTTTGCGCAATGTTGCTGTTACTGTGTACAATGTTCTCCTGGTTCTGCTCACTTCATTCAGCATCAGTTCATGTAAGTCTTTCCAGGTATTTTCTGAAATCCCCCTGTTCATCATTTCTTATTGCACAATAGTATTCCATTACATTCGTATTCCACAACTTGTTCAGCCATTCCCCAGTTGATGGGCATCCCCTCAATTTCCAATTCTTTGCTACCACAAAAAGAGCTGCTATAAATATTTTTGTATATGTGGGTCCTTTTCCCTTTTTTATGATCTCTTTGGGATACAGACCTAGAAGTGGTATTGCTGGATCAAAGGATATGCACAATTTTATAGCCCTTTGGGCATAGTTCCAAATTGCTTTCCAGAATGGTTGGATCAATTTACAACTCCACCAACAATGCATCAATGTTCCAGTTTTCCCACATCTTCTCCAACATTTATCATTTTCCTGTTCTGTCATGTTAGCCAATCTGATAGGTGTGACCTCAGAGTTGTTTTGATTTGCATTTCTCTAATCAACAGTAATTTAGAGCATTTTGTCATTTGACTATAGATAGCTTTAATTTCTTTATCTGAAAACTGCCTGTTCATATCCTTTGAACATTTATCAATGGGGAATGACTTGTATTCTTATAAATTTGGCTCCGTTCTCTATATATTTTAGAAATGGGCCTGCAAGAAGTCTTGCCTGTAGCTGAGGGGTATGACTGGCCCTATAAAGTCATTGCCATCACCTCTCTCTGCTGATCCTGGGAGAGAGTTTGGCTCCACCCCTCCTCTGTCTTGCTGCATCTGACTTGGCTTTTCAGCCTCTCCCTTCCATTGTGGATTTCACTTCCCAGCTGCTCTTCCTCCATATCCTCCTTTGTCTCTAGGAGCCGTCCAGTACTTTGAGTTATAAGGGGCAGACGTAATTTGTTTTGTTAAAGAATTTGGCTTGTCATTTATTTGCCTTTTTTTTTGGTCAGGATTCTGGTTGAAGTTTAGACTTTTTCAGGTTTCAAGCACCATTGTGTGATATATTTGCTTTGTCCCCTTTTTACATTAAGATTCATTAATATATTCATTCTGTCTCCACAACTTCTCCCTACTATGATAATTAAGAGATGAGAAAACTTTATTGGTGCTCTGATTATTCATTGCATTGGTGGTTGTCAACATTTGTATTAAACATTTGAGAGGAAGAACAAGACATTCTGTTAGCCATCTTAATGATGCTTTCTCCTTGACCCCTGAATCCCTTTCTCTCTCACAGTTCCAACCAGCTCTGAGTTGTTCCTGAACTACCCACCTTCCCTATGTCCTTTTGGAGCAGCCAAGTATTGGTAGAGGAAGCTATGAAATCTAGTTGACTGGGTCCACTTTAAATTTATGCTACGTACCCTCAATGGGGCCTTCACTGCTGCAAGGCAGTCCTCTTAGCTATCTCTCAACAGATTCTCCACAGGCTGTTCCAAGCCTTCTCCTCAGGTCCTTACCACCATTCCTCTATGTCTTCACCTTCTTTACTGAAAGATTTGAAGTCCCATAACATGAGCTCCTTCACTGTCTACCAAACCTTCAAATCTGTATGTCCACATCCATCCTCTATTTTTTCCCTCCTGCCTTAGGGTACTCAAGAAGCACATGGCTTTCCTCTCTGCCAAGGCCAACTTTTTTTTGTTTTTAAGGCAGTTGGGGTTAAGTGATTTGCCCAGGGTCACACAGCTAATAAGCGTCAAGTATTTGGTCTGAGGCTGGATTTGAACTCAGATGCTCCTGACTTAAGGTCCAGTGCTCTATCCACTGCGCCACCTAGCTGCTCCCGAAGCCAACTTTTCCATCTGTGCCCTCCATCCCATCCCTTTCCTGTCACTTTCAGGATCATGTTTCATCAATCATCCTTTTTCCTTCATCATCAACTCTCCATTTCTACTGGCTCCTTCCCCTCTGTCTATGAACATGTTCAGGTCTCCCCTATCCTAAAAATGAAAAAACAAACAAACAAACAACACTTTCTCTTGACCCTGTTCTCTTCAAATTGTCATCCCATTTCTTTTCTTCCCTGTGTTGACGTACTTTACAAAGGGTATTCTATTGCTGCTGCCACTCTCATCATCCCCCACCCCTCTTTATTTTTATTTCTAGCCTCGGTACTCTATGAAAATCTTTCTCTCTAAAGTTGCTAGTGACCCCGTAATTGCCAAAACCAGTGACCTTCCCTCCTCACCCCCATCCTCACCCAATCTTTACCTTCTTTACCTTTCTTCTGTATTGGACCACCCTAACCTTGAATTTTCTTTTTTTGTGTGGAAATTTCAGGAACCCCCTCCCATGCATCAATGACACAGCATTCTGGAGCTAGTGAGGCAGTATTGCATGGTACATTTGAAAGAACTTTGATCTGGAGTCAAAGGACCTGCCTTCAAATTCCACCTTCCACATTCACTCTCTGCATAATCTTGTCTGGTCACTTCACTTCCCTGGGCCTCAATTTCTTCATCTGTAAAATCAAGAAGTTGGACTAGATTGCCTCTGAGGGTCAAGATCCTATGACCTTCTCTCCCTTGACCTCCATAACATGGCTTTCTCTTGATTCTCCTACCACACTTGACTGCATGCTCATTTTTTGTCTCCTTCACTGGATTCTCTTTTTTCCTTCTTCCCCTCAAGTGTAAGTGTGTTCCCCAAATCTCTGCCTTTATCTGGATGTTAGGTACAAAGGTTTAGCAGAGACACAGAGACACAGGTTCTGTGTCTTCACAGAATAGCCTTGAAACTTGACTGTGCCAACATAGACCACCAGCCATGATAGCTACTGGATCCTATTTTCTCATTGTTACTGATTCTTTGTCCCCCATTTTCCCTGGTCTTGCTTCCTGGATCTCCCTCATCAGAAAAACCTGCCTTCGCGGCTTCCCAAGATGTATTTCCTTGGTAGAACTTGGCTTCTGGCATGACAGCTCCCCAGATGGACCTGTCTATACCCAGAGCTGCTGTTCACAACAGACATTCTTCTTTTTTCTCTTTTTGCACCCTCTTCCTTGGAAATCTCATCCATAATTTCAGTTATTACCTCTGTATGGGTGATTGGCAGATCAACCTCCCAACCTGAGCTCTAGTCCCAAATTTCCAATTGCTTATTGGACTTTTTCAACACTTCTCAAACTTAACATATCTGAAATCGAGCTATTCTATGCCCCCTACCCAAGCCTCCCCTTCTTCCTAACTATTCTGTTTCTATTAATGGCATTACCAAGTCTCTTAGTCACCCAGGCTTGAAACTTTGGCATCATCTTTGAGTCTTCAAACCATGTGCAATCAGTTGCTAAATCCTATTGATTCTATCTCCACAAAATCTCTTGGGTCTAACCCTGTCTTCCCTCTTATGCTACTGTTACTGTACTTCAGACCTGTGTAATCTCCCACCTGGACTTTTGTCATAGCTTCCTGACTTATTTGTTTGACTTCAGTCACCTCCTTCTTGATTCCACCTTTCATATAGCTACTAAATCGTTCTCCCAAATGCACAGGTCTCACCATGCCCCTCCCCTGGTCTACAACCTTTGGTGTCTTACTATTGCCTACCAAATAAAGTACCAACTCCTTGGCCAGGTATTCAAAGTCTGCCATGATCAGGCTCCAACTTACCTTTCCAGCCTTACTCCTTTCTGCATACTCTCTGTTCCAGCCAAATTGGCTGGATCTCATCCTGCCCTCATATCTCATCCTGCTTCCCCTCCTCTCCCATCGTGTCTCTTTCATATTTATGCTTACTGTTCCCCATTCCTAGAATGGTCTCTGCTCCTCACTTTTCACTATTCATTTCCACTTTTTGGAATTCCTTCCAGGCTCAGCCCAGGTGCCGTCTCCTTGAAATGAGGCAATTACAAAATGCAGTAGCTAGAGCACTGGGCCTGAAATCAGGAAGACTTGAGTTCAGATCTGGTCTCAGACTAGCTCTGTGACCTTGGGCAACTCACTTGACCTCTGTTTGCCTAAGTTTACTCAACTGTAAAATGGGGATAATAATAGCACCTACTTCCCAGGGATGTTGTGAGGATCAGATATTTGTAAAGCACTTATCACAGTGCTATATAAATGCTAGCTATGATGATGATGAAGTATCCTAAGCCAAAGGTAATCTCTTCTTCTTCAAACCTCATATGTGTCTGACCTCTCCTGTGTGCCTCTCCTTTTCTAACTTGTATTAGAGTTATTTGTCTCCATTTCTTAGCTTATGTTATAATCCCTTTGATACTAGAAAAAGTTACTGTTTCATCTTTGCAGCCTTATCACCCAATAGAGCACCTTGTTTAAACATAGCAGGTGCTTGCCCAAACCCTTCCAAATACCTGTTTAAAAAAATAACTCTAAACATAGTAGGTGCTCAACACATCCTTGTTTAACTTGTTTTTTTTATTTGACCCAACATCATCAACACATATCCACCGATAACCTAATTAATGTAGATCCTTGTGCTGGGTCTTGAGGGGGAAACAGAGACCTCAGTCCCAGTCCTTAGGAAGCTCCCAGTCTAGTTGGAGACATATGACATGCTTTAGAAAGATGGCTAACAATACATAGGCTAAGATAAAAAAAATACATTTTTTAATGTTGAAAGAATTCAGTGGATTCTTTTGCTTTGGCTACAATTCTTCCTGACCTCTGAGGACTTCATGAAGACTCTGGTGCTCTAATCAGCAGATGATGAAGGCAGCTACCAGAATCAGAGCCAAATGGTCTCTGGACACCCTCTTATAAGCAGGAAATAAACCCTTTTCTAAAACTGGCTGCAACTGGGGCAGCTAGGTGGTGCAGTGGATAGAGCACCAGCCCTGGAGTCAGGAGGACCTGAGTTCAAATCTGGCCTCAGACACTTGACACTTACTAGCTGTGTGACCCTGGGTAAGTCACTTAACCCCATTGCCTAGCCAAAATAAATAAATAAAATAAAACAAAACTGGCTGCAACCAAATAGTACTGTTTTACACTTAGAGTCAATGAACTAGAACTTCACTTCTGGTTTTGAATCTTGACTACTTTGCCCTGGACCAATAGGAACATTGGAGGTTTGTTGGCTTTCTTGTGCAATAAAATCAGTCAGCAGAATGTTATGATAGTGTCTCAAATAGAAGTCATATCTTCCCCTAAACTTTGACCCTCCTCTAAACCTGCCCATTTTTTGTGGAGGGTTCCACCACCCTTCAAATCACCAGGTTTGCAACCTTGGGGTCCTCCTTGATGTGAACTTTCTTTCTCCCTTACCCTCCTCCCCCATAAACAGTCTCTTGTCCAGTCTTGTCACATGAGCAAGTACAAGATCATAGTGTCTTCAGAAGGGGCTGATTTTCAGGTGTGAAAATCATGAGAAGTATTCTCAGTAAATTAGCTATTGAGTTAGCTCTCCCTGACCTTCTGATAGGAAGATTGCTTTAAAGAATCATTGAATATTAATTGTGCTGGAAAAGTCCTTAGAGACCACCTAATTTTAGCCCTTGAGAATCTGAAATGCACAGAGAGAAAAAGGTTTACTCAAAGTCACAGTAAGTTAGTAGTACATCGAAGGCTGAAACCCTTAGCGACCATTTGTTTATGTTGTAGAGGGGATTCCAGCATCATGTCAGGGTTGAAGTAGATGACCTCTTTCATTTCTGAGATTCTGTGATTCTAACTAAGGGCTCTTGATTACCAATCCAGTGTCTTGTTCAGTACAGTAGGGGGAAAATCTATACTGCTTAAAATTATTTTGAAATTTAATTTTTAAAATTCTAAATTTAACCAACACCAAAGAAGAATATTTCCATATACAAAGCAGAACAGTAAAAAAGGATTATATGTGAAACTATGAATTTCTATTATGTATAAAGCCTGCTTTTTAAAAAGTACGTAATCAATTCAATGTTACTTTCAAAGCTGTCCTGCTTATCTATTTCTTTCTGAAATTCCTTCTCTTCTTTTCTGTGCATTTTTAAAATAAAATGCTTTAATGACTTCCTTTTCTTTTTCTTTTAATTTGTATTTGGTGTCAATACAATTGGAAGCTCCCTTCTACCTGACCCACCAGCCCCCCTCCCAATGACTTCCCTCTGCCATTCCCAACAAAGAAAAACACAATCCTTGTAGCAAGTAAGCCTAGTGAAACAAAACAGTCACTCACATTGACTCTGTTTGAAAATGTCTTCTTTTGCACCAAGAATTCATCATCTCTTTGTCAGATTGGTAGCATGCTTCATCACCAGGCCTCTGGAGTTGTGGTTGGTCATAGCACTGATAAGAATTTTTAAGTCTTTCAAAGTTGTTTGTCTTTTTAATGTTGCTTTTACTGTGTAAATTGTTCCCCTGGTTCTATTCTCTTCACTCAGCATTAGTTCAAACAAGCTTTCCCTGAAGAGTTCTCTGAAAACTGTCCCTTTCATCATTTTTAATAGTGCAGTAATATTCCCTTTACATTCATCTACCATAATTTGCTCAGCCATTTCCCAAGTGATGAGCACCCCCTTAGCTTCCAGTTTTTTTCTATAGCAAAAAGAATGTTTTTGTATATGTGGGTCCTTTTCCTCTTTCTTTGATCCCTTTGGGATGTAGATCTTTACGGTTTATCTCTAAATCAAAATTTCATGACTTCTGGGTCATAGTTCCAAATTGCTTTCCAGAATGGCCAGACTGGTTGATTTACAGTTCCACCAACAATGCACTAGTGGGCCTGTCTTAGACTGCTTTGTATGAGGACATAGGAAGCTGTTTTTCCCCCACAGGTTTCAGGTAGATTCACTTCTGTGGACAGATGTAGATTCTTAGCTCCTCAGGACAGGAAGAATATTGTCTTTCTTCTCCTAACCCTCTTCTTTCACCTCCTTCCCTTTCCTCCCCCTCACTTCCCCACCACCTCCATGTTGTACCTTGCTAAAGCACAGATGTTGACTGTGGAATTAAAATCAGAAGGGAATAGGAGGCTTTGAGAAAGAGGATGGAAGAAAATAAAAAAGTGATGAGATGGGAGAGGCAGGAAAGATTGATTGGGGGAGGGGAGGAGAGGTACAGCTCCAGGATTCAGTGTTTATGTGAATGCAGGAGGACAGCCTATACAGTACTGGCAGAAGAGGGTAGGGGGAGTGGTGGGCTTGGGGAAGATGGAGGTACATGGGGAACCATGTATGGAGAAATGATAGAAGAAGGGGTGTGGGGGTAGGGGTAAGAGGCATATGATATGAGGAGAGGGAGAGAAAAGGAGTGTCTTTGTAAAGGGGCGTAGAATAGACAGAGGAGAGATGAAGAAAGTGGGGAGGGTGTGAGGGATCTGCAAAGGCTTGGGCTACATGGGAACAGGAGAGGGAGGGAGGGAGGTCTGTGGGTGGATGTGAGCAGTTACTGGGCCACAGGATAAGCAGTAGAGAGAAGGGAAGGAAGGAGTGTGTATATGAGTCTTGCAGGGGCATAGGATACCTAGACCTATGGGGAGTGAAGAGGTGTCCATGGGTGTGGGGGCAGGCACCAAGGCTGTGCAGAAGCGAGGCGTGTGCGTTATAGATGGTGTGACATGCCCCACCTCCTTACAGAAATCACCAGATGCCACTATTCCCAGAGAGTGGCTTGCAGGCTGCTGTTCTCAGATTCAGAGCTCTCCTGCCTCTCAGTGGAATTGATCTGAGAGCAGAATTTCTGCTAATTTCACAGTCCATTTCACTCCCCTCGGCCCTGGTTGGGGTGCCCCCTTTTAAAGAATAGAACTGGTATCTCTGGAAAGAATGGGGCCTTCTGGGGTGGGATGGGGAGCCTTGGAGACTAAGGCATTGGTTCTGGGAGAAGGAAGCTGGGAGTAGGAGTGGGGAGGAAAGACAAAGGAGGTTTGGGTGCCTAGTTCTGTGTATCACAGAGGTTGCCCCCTTGCCATTTGACTCTGAATTGGAAACTCACAAATAACCTTCTGTGGCTGTAGGAAAGATTCCCTGGCCTTCTGTAAGATGGCTTTGTTATTTGTATAGCATTTAAGTAAGATACGAGCAAAGAATAATACCATACTGACCTGCAGTATGAGAACTGTAAAAATGGGCAGGAGCGGAAGCTGACATAGACCTCCTTCCCTCCCCCGAGCTCTCCTTCCCATTCCCATCTCATCTAGCCGTGACCTGCCTGGGCCCACCTGGTCCTGTGCCACACGTCTGCTTAGTGGGGTACAAGGGGAGGGAGAAGTCGTGTTCCTCTCTTGCTTGAGAAAATGGAAAATGAGGCCAGCTCACTAGCAAGTTTTTGCTGAGCACCTGTTATGTGTAGAGCCCAGTGCTGGGTATTATGTAGGAGATACAGAAACAGACAACTCCCTTTAAGATTTACATAATGCTTTCTTCACAATAACCTTGTCAGGTAGGTAACTCAAGAGCTATTATCCCCATTTAACAGATGAGACACTGAGATTTTGAAGGGCTAATGAATTTAGGCATTATTACACATCTAGTAAGTGCCTCACCAGGTCTCTTCTATATGCAAGCTTGATGCCCTTTCCACTATTTGAGGAGGATACCTTCTCAGAAAAAAAAGTTTTTAAATGCATGAAAGAAAATAGAGAAGATTACAAATGAAACCAAAGGTTAGTGAAAGTTAAGATGTAATTTCTTTTCTCTTCCAAGTTCATGGACCTCCTGGTGTCTATCCACAGAATCCTTGGGGGTTGGCAGATCCCTGTTTAAGAAGCCCTGTGCTGTACCATAGCCCCAGCCTCGGGAAGCTCATTGCCTCGTAGGGGATACAGCCTATACTCAGATCACAACAACCACCACCGTAACAGGATCACGAGTGAGGAATGATGAGTGTTCTTTCTCTGTGGGTTTTGTAGGAGGGAGGGTTCTCTCCCAATTAGGAGCAGAGAAGGCTCCACAGAGAAGGTTGCAGGGCAGAGGACTGAGTTACAAAGATGAACTGAGAGAATTTTCACAAAATCCTCTCATTTTGAGCTGAAAAGGAGCTTGGAAGATGACCTAGCTAGTCCCACCCCCTCATATTACAGAGAAGGAAATTGAGACCTAGATAGGAAAAGGGACTTGCCCAAGGTCATTCTGGTAGGAGCTAGAGTTAGGATTTGAACCCAGGTCTTCTGTCTCCAGGCCTGGTTCTCTTTCCACTCCACCATGTGCCTGGGAGTTTGTGGCCTCTTGGCATTTCCTGTAGAGCTCTCCTTTGGTCCTCTGTAAAGAAGTTCCCAAAGTAGCCGCATGTCAGAAATGGAGAACTCTCTGTGCTTTACAGAAGGCAGGATGGTCGGGGGAAAGGCTCCAGGTGAGACTTACCGCTGAGTCAACATTGTCCAATGGCTGAGGAAGAACCTGAGTCTTCCTGCTGCCCCTGAGGTTTTCCTTTGCACTTTTTTTTTATACTTCTCTTCTCTGTCTTTGTTGATCTTGTCATAAGCTCTGGTTTTCTACTTGTGGGCATAAACACCAAACTGGGCATAGTGTCTGGATGCCTGTGTGGTCTGGGTCCCTTGCTCACTCTGACCCAAAAACCTTCATAATTGAAAGGTACAGCCTCCCCATGAGCTCATTCTCCCCCAGTGCTCATGTGCCCAACTTCTCTTTTGTCTTTCCCCATTAGAATGTAAGCATTCCAGGCACCATGCTAAGTGCTAGGAATATAAAAAAAAGAAAAGAAGATGGCCCCTTCTCTGAAGGATCTTACATTCTAATAGGGAAACACAAAGCCCATTAAGACTCTGTGCTTATTTCTTCTCCTTCCTCCAAATCTTCTTATATATGCCTTCAGCTCCATTGTGCTCACATCATAGGATGTCCCTCCCTCTCTCCCTTTTTCCCTTCTTCCTCTCCTCTCCTCTCCTCTCCTCCCCCCTTCCCTTCTTCTTTTTTTCTTTCCTTCTTCCCCTCCTTCCCTCCCTCTCTTCTTCCTTCCTTCCTTCCTTCCTTCCTTCCTTCCTTCCTTCCTTCCTT